>NC_039261.1:28774854-29074854 GCF_003368295.1 Carassius auratus | reverse complement strand
TTTACTTATTCCTGTGTATTAATCCTGAATTTATCATATATTTATGCCTATATGTATTTCACGACCTCGTAATTGAGAGGTTATGTTAAATATTTGTACTTTAATGAAATGATTTGTCACACAGCAGGGCTATTAGTTAAACTTACGTGGAAAATTTAAATGGAAATGGAGTTTCTGTATTCATATACATTTAACAGTAAAGTCTTTGTTAAGTAAAGTTCATATGCACGTCATTTGTAAACCACTGAAAACATTCATTCGACTTACCGAGACTGATGAACTGTTAGATGTGTTGTCAGTCGCTGTGGCGAGTTCAGCAGTAAACACAGTAAAAGGGTCTCCTGGTAACGGGGCGACGCAACTGCAGCTTATTCAATAATTTATACAGCATAGCAACACTCAACAATTACACACTCACGGAGACGCTTCATCATCTCACCGTGGCATGTGCCCATGACCACTCACTCAGAAATCTGAAAATCACTTGAGGTCTGGATCAGTTTGACTTTTTCAATCAATCTAAAGACCTCACAGCAACTCTTATCCACTCAGAACACTTCAGTAACCATGGCAAATATTCCCACAACACTTCTTGCACTTTTCACATTTTTATTCAGAAAATGTACAAATTTTATTTAGAAATGTTATTAATAGTTCCCCCTCTTCCTTTCATTCAACCATTCATTCTGTTTAAATACATACAATTAGTTTAGCTATATATTTTTACAGTTTTGCATTAAATACTTAATTATTTTCATATAGCAAATTTTTATCATCTAACATTACTGAATCTGTGTACATCCAAGTTATTCATGATTTATTGCTCAAAACAAGTCATGAATATTTCTGTGCACAATTAACGGAATGATTATTTTTGCATCAATTGGTTTCCTTTATGTGTCATTTCACAGTTACAAGAAATTGTTTCCATCAGTGAATATGAATTAGAGATAAATCAATGGAAGCCAGAGTTGTTTCTATAAATAGTCCATCTCTGCATTCTCAAGATGTTTTGTGATGTGGTCCAGAAGATATTTTTCATTTGCTGCTTCTTTCAAGTAAAAATGAGACCCAGGAAGCATCTGCACAGTGAAGTCACCACTTGTCATGTCCTTCCAAGCTGTAAAGCAAAAGAGACACAATATAAGAATTGCACATAAAACTAAAGCTTTAAAATGATGACAAAATCATGCACTTGTGCTCAGAATTATTAACAAATGAGCAGATTATTCTAAGTTTACCACTTTATAAAACCGAAACGATTTAAAACATTGTTTTAGTAAAAACGTAACCATTTATCTGTCAGATTCACCTTGTAAGTCATGGGGTGCATCCTCTTTTCCGTCAAAGCATGATACTGGACATGACAGGAAGGGTGTTGATGGTCTGCTACATCTGCCAGACAGATTTGTACTATATGTAAGTATGTTCCATCCCACATATATTGATGTTTTCTTACACTAAAGAAAGGCACTGAGCCCACCTATAATTGTCCACTACACAGAGATCTGCTTTCAGCGCAGGTAAGAAGAGTTTGGCGAGCTCAGCATTGGCCAGTATCTCTGGTGGTGTGCCTCCAATAGAAGTGACCCACACAAGAAACTCTTGATCTGACAGATTACTTCTTCTTGGTGCCTGCAGTCTTGCTTCAGACTTACAGAAAAGTTCAGAACACAAACATACATTTAAATATATTTACACATAAAGGTATATATTTTTTAATAATAATGATAATAATGAAAATATCTCACCTTTGCAACAAAATAAATCACAACACATAAAATGGACAGATATGACAACATACAGAACAGATCAGACTTACATATGGTGCTGAGGCTCCAGAGAGAAACATGTGGATCGGCTCAAGGTTGTAGACCTTCTTTACGTGTTCAGCAAAAGCAAAGCAAGTCATAGCTCCAAAACTACAGAAAGAAGTTGCAAATGAAAAGATACTATGTATATAAAAAATTTATATATGGGGAAGTCGTGGCCTAGTGGTTAGAGAGTTTGACTCCTAACCCTAAGGTTGTCGGTTCGAGTGATGTGTGAGTGGCAGAGCAGAGTCTGACCCTACACATCAGCATGTTTTTATAATGTAACATCATATACTTTTATATATACCTTTTTTAAAACCTATCATCATTTTCCTGCTACTTTAGCAACAGTCTCACAAACCTATGTCCGAAGAGGGCAAATGGCTTCTCTCTGATATGTGGAAGAAGCACACCGATGACCTCATCGATGATTTCCTGCATATTTAGAAAAAATGGTTCCTTCGTTCTTCCTTCTCTGCCTGGCAGTCGAATGGAGTACACTGAAAATTAAACAAAACTAAAAATATCTTACTTTTGAATGAACAATCAAATTACTTGAATTCAGATTTAAAGATATGTAGTAAAAAAAATGCTTTTAATATCCATATTAAATTTGTTTGTTTGTTTGATTGATTGTTTTAGGTAGAGCAGTTACCTTCAATAGAGCTGCTGAGAGTTTTGGCCCAGCGAGCATAATGAATAGAGCCTCCACCTGCCCAGGGAAAACAGATGAGACGGACCGAAGCATCTGGGCGCTTGGTGAAACAGGTTATGACTTTATCCATTCCTCTGAAACATTATGACATGAATTAATAATCATTTATCATAGTCAAAACAATTGATAAGATACATATAGGAAATAGAGTTATCTGGTCATGCAAATGGACTGATGCCACATATAGAAGACTAGAAAAGAAACATGAACAAATAACAATGTACCCTGCAGTACTTTTGTTTACCTGGAGAGAATATTCCACATGTCAGTGAGATACACAGACAGAGTTTAAGTTATAGATCGCAATGCTTGTTTAGCATATTTTAGCTTAATCAAACACATGCATGTAATAGAATACAGTTTTAATTGAGTGGCACGTATAAATAAGGATTAATAAAACCACCAAATACTCTCACGATTATATTGCAGAATATATCCTGTACAGTCTTCTTCTGCTTCTTCTTCTTTTTCTTCTGTGGTTTTTATTTTGCGGTTTGCAAACGAAGTACATTACCGCCATCTGCAGGACTCAGGTGTGAACTCACTGGGATATCAAATTTGTATAATCTATTCTGTGTTTGTTTTGTGTGTGTGTGTGTGTGTGTGTGTGTGTGTGTGTGTGTGTGTGTGCGTGTGTATATATATCAGACATCCCAACCTGCAAAAAGTCATTTCAGGGAGGTATCCCGAAGACCCCCCCCCCCCCCAAAAGGAAGGAAATACACCACAGCTTCTCAGTGAGACTTTGCCTATCTGAATGGGAGAACTTCCCTGCGCTTAGCCTCCCTAACATGTTGTGGTCCCTAAAAGATATAGCATAAAATATTATTTCTATAAGCTATAGGCTTATGTAATTATTCGTTAATTATGTTTAAATATGTAGATTACTGATACTATTTATATAATCTGCTTATACAATTTATGTAAACTGCTTTTATTTATTTTCCGTTGCAACTTTAAACCGGTCTAAAGACTTTGTTGTTTTCATGTAGCCTTGGCATCTAGCCTGAATAATATGCAGATGAAATGAAACTTGTCAACTCACCTCAACATGCCTTTTGCAATCATTTAGCCTGCCATGGGCAATGCTTGAGCAAGACTGTCATTATGTTTTACATCTATAAGACAGGGGTACACTTTCGTGTAGTCTACCGTAAAATGTGTCTTATACTTTTTTTTTTTTCGTGGCACTTTCCCTCTGCCATGGTGCTCCTGTTTCTAGATAGACATAACTGATTCATTTTGTTCGGGAAAAGAGATAAAAGCCCGCACACACTGACAATTGATTGGTTGATTTGCAGAAACAGGCCAATCAGGATGCTCTCTGTCTGACATGCGCTTCGCACAAACGCACATTAGCACACACACGCAACTTACGCAAGGTCTCTCGCTCCCTCTCCCTCTCCGCCGTGCGCGCGCTACACGGTTTGAAACACAGTATCTGTTTCGCATTCACATTCGCATGCGAGCTTTGGCTCGCTTGGTCTAGATTCCGGGAGATTTTAACTAATTTGCGGGTCTCAGGGAGCCGCTTTCAATATGCGGGGAACTTCTGGGAGACTTGGGATGTCTGAATATATATACTGTTCCTTTAGCTCAACTGGTAGAGCACTGCGCAAGCAAGCAAGCGCAAGGTTGGGGGTTCGATTCCCCGGGAACACATGATATGTAAAAATTGATAGCTTGAATGCACTGTAAGTCGCTTTGGATAAAAGCGTCTGCTAAATGCATATATATATATATATATATATATATATATATATATATATATATATATATATATATATATATATATATATATATATATATATATATATATATATATATATTCTAAAAAAAAAAGAAAAAAAAAAAAAAAGCTGAGTTTCTTTCAATAAGGTCATGACAGCCTTAAATATATATTGTGTACTGGGCAGACTCAATAGGTTTTTTTAAGCCCAATCAATTATTCGATGCCTTCTGTAGTATTTCTTACATACAGTATATAGAGTTCATGTTTTACACTTACCACTTCTCCACAATGTACACAGAATCATGTCTGGTGTTTTTCCTATTAATCTTAAGAAACTATTGAACCTTGTGTGGCCTATTCTCAGCCTTGTTAAAATAGTTTCCTCCTGCCGCCTCAGATTAATACACTTTTTAACTATCATTTCTTTCTGAATGCTATATAAATGTCTTCCTTTCTCCTCCTGATCCCATTTATCCTGCCACATTTTATTAATATTATCTTTAATGATAACTTTAATTTCTGATTTACTAAGTGGCATTTTTATATCTATATTTTCTGTCTGCAGGGCTTCTTTTGCCAAATTATCCACCTTTTCATTTCCCTCAATAACCACGTGTGCTGGAACCCATGTAAACTGTGCATAAAATTTTTGTTGAGTTAGTCTAAAATTAATTAATTTATTTCATCTAAAAGATCTTGCCTACATACAGATTTTCCACTCTGGATATTTGTCAAGGAGGAATGCAATCTTGTGTGGCTTAACTTCCTGTACCCATTTCAGTGCTAGAACAGTGGCCATTATTTCATCTGAAAAGACTGATAGGTAATCTGAAATTGTATTTTGTGATTAATGCAGCTGCACCTGTTTTGCCAGTTATTGGATCTTTGGATGCATATCTGTATATCTGTATTGTATCTTCATACCTGGTTTCTATATACTGTTCAAAATTTTGATAAATGGCAGATTTTAAAATGTATTTTATTTCCATTTACTATAGGAAAAAAGAATAACCATGGTGGGATGGCACTCATCCTTATTGTCTTACAGCATGCAATAGCAAGATAGATATATATATATATATAGTGTTCCTGTAGCTCAATTGGTAGAGCATTGTGTTATCAAGCGCAAGGTTGCGGGTTCGATTCCCTGGGAACACATGATAGGTAAAAATTGATAGCATGAATGCACTGTAAGTCGCTTTGGATAAAAGCGTCTGCTAAATGCATACATATATATATATATATATATATATATATATATATATATAGCTAGCACACACATACATTATATATTTAGAAAGTATTTACATGTATGTATTTAAATTCATAATTTATATATAATATAAAATATGTCATATTCTAGTTTCTTCAAAGTAACCTTTTGCTTTGATTACTGCTTTGCACACTCTTGGCATTCTCTTGATGAGCTTCAAGAGGTAGTCACCTGAAATGGTCTTCCAACAGTCTTGAAGGAGTTCCCCGAGAGATGCTTAGCACTTGTTGGCCCTTTTGCCTTCTGTCTGCGGTCCAGCTCACCCCTAAACCATCTCGATTGGGTTCAGGTCCAGTGACTGTGGAGGCCAGGTCATCTGGCGCAGCACCCCATCACTCTCCTTCTTGGTCAAATAGCCTTGATGCTTTCAGTGTGACTCTACAATTTTCATAGTCATGAAAATAAAGAAAACTCTTTGAATGAGAAGGTGTGTCCTAACTTTTGGTCTGTACTGTATGTATGTATGTATGTATGTGTATGTATGTTTTGTATAAACAAAACATGAAACGCCATGAAATCAATTATTTAAAAAACTTTTTTAATAAAGAGTTAATTTGTCATTTTTGTTCTTGCACTACTAATTAATTAACAATCAAAGGTGGATCAAATAAATTACATTATACTAGGAAGTGACGGCGTTTCCTGCGATTGGTATTTCCTGTGGGTCTCCCTGATTAAGGGTTGCCATGTCCGTGTACTTTAAGGCGATTTCAGGTTTGGGGTTATTTCAGTTTTGCAGTGACTCAAAAAATAAAGAAACTGTAAGATACATTTCTAACTATTATTTAGACTGATTTTAAATACGCAAGCCACGTGTTCCGAGTTAGTTTTATCAGACCAACTTGCTTGTTTAGTACAGATCTGGCAACATACTCTGACTGTACAGAGATGGTAAACCCAAGGCAAACCGGTAACACACCGACGGAGTCGATGAGACGGCAACGGCCACTGGCAAACTCCGACTAAAGACTGGAATAAAACCCACATTTTCGACTGGGCAGCGGGTATTCATCTATAAACTTCATATCTGCGTGGATGTCTTTAAATGTTAAGAGATTGGCATTTAGAAAGACACCGCGAATGGTCCGAGGCTCCTGACAAACTCTGTTTCGCGACGGCTGTTAAAACCATTTTCCTCGGGGTCTTTTTGCTTGCCAGCTGGTAGCAATTACGGATCAACGACATACGGTAGGAGACACGGTACGGGAGTCCGTGCTCTTTTGGTTGCCTGACTCGGTACTGTCTGGGTGGACCTCTGACTGGAGCAGCACCTCGGAGCGGCCCGCTTCGACAGCGCGGTAGAGCCGGGGTGTAGTTCGTCTTACGGAGGACATTCAGCGGCTTTAAACAAACACTTTTCAGCCGCTATTTGATCCCCAGGAGCCGGCTAGAATCCGGACAGAGACCTCATGAATGGAAATCGGAACTACAGGTAACTCGACGGTTTCGGACCGATTTCGGATTCTTTTTCAACTGTGACGTATTGACTCGGTCTAACTTTGTTACGTGCACCGTCAGCACACTTTAATCACTTAGCAAACGTTTTTGGTGAGTTTACAATAACTGCTTTTTGTGATAAGAACGAGCTTTTAGAAGCGTTTCCCTGTTCGCGTACGTTTTGGGCGTAGCAACCAAATGAGTGTGAGGGTTTGGTTATGGTTTTGGGTTTGGATTTTTTTGGCTTACGCCGAAGATCCTGACTCACTCGCTCTGTGACGTCACGCCGCTGTGGCACAGCTGTCACGCACAGGTGCTGCGTGCGTCAGGTGCTGCAGTGCTCGAGACGCCGGGGGGAGGGGGCGAGTTTCTGATTGTTCGTTTCCATGACGACTGTCACAGAATCACCGCTTTATCAATCTGAACGATCACACGTAAGATTCTTACGTGGAAATCATTTTGTATTTAACTAGAAGTTCATTAGAAAGTTTGAACCATTGTGGATTCCTCCGAATTTATAGAGATGCCGAGATAATCTGTGTATTTGGGGGTCCTTGCACCTTTTGTAGCCCCTAGGAAGGAAGAGGTTGAGATCTTAAGTCCCAGGCGGTAAACACACTCGCTGCGTTTACTTGAGGAGGTAAACGTGAATCGTAGGTACATTTATCGAATCATGATTTATTTATCACTTTATGTTTATGTATGAGTTTTAAGAATAGTCGGCGTTTACACATCTCTCTATTTGCATAACTGTTTCTCTCGAAAATTAAATAACGTACTTATTCTTACTTAACAAATTATTATTATTATTATTTTATTTGCATTTTAGGTGATTAAAAAACTTCTAAAGATATCTCAGTCTAAAGTGGTTTGAAGGATATTGGTTAAGATTTAAAATCACAATGAATTGGTATTTTGGGACTGCTCTGTGATTCGTAAATAGTTATTAAATGTCATCTAATTATTATTTTTCTAAATATCACTGACAAGTTTTTTTTTCTATTGTTACTGACTGAAATTTTCTGTAAATCATGGTTATTAAATGTATGAAAATGATTTATTTTTTATTTTATTTTTATTTTATATTTATTTTTAAGAAGTGTAAATAGTGCAAAATTGTTTATCACACAATGTTTTATTTTATTCTAGACATTTCAAGAAAAGCTATTCTTTAGTTTAAAAAGTAGCCTAGTTGACACTTGGCTAACTCTATTAGGTCCACCAAATAACAGAGTTCTGTTTTAATTCCATTATAATAATCTAAAAGCATGTATCATGATTTGATTAAGTGTACAGGCCTGCTTTTTATTTATTTATCAAAATTTTGGCAAATTCTGTGATATACAGTAAGTTCCATTTTTATGACTGTATTTCTCAGTTTCACAAGTGTTATTTATCCCTTTTAATAATCAAATAATTTAAGTAATGTTAGTGTTTTGTTTAAAATGTCTTTAACATAGTGACTTTTGGCTAACTGTCCCAGTGTGACCAAATTACAATTTGATTTGAATAAGAGATCAGAATGCTCCTTCCCGCAATCTTCCTATAATAATTAATTTGACCAAAAGTCACAGTAAAATTTGCACACTGTACACAGCAGTGATCGACTGTCCTGCAAAGTCCAGCTCCAACGCTAATCACACACACCTGGCGCAACTCTTTAGGTCTTTAGGATCACTTGAAACATAAAGGCAGGTGTGTTTGATTAGAGTTAGAGCTGAACTTTGCAGGACAGTGTCATATAACCTGCTTACCTGGAGATTTTGTAACTGACACTAAGCAGAATGACCACTTCTGTCAATCAGCGAATCAGAGATAATAATAATTATCAATGTTGACAATTTAACAGTGCCCATATTGACACTTTGTTTTAGCCACATCTGAGAATATATCCATGTGTCATTAATATAAGCCCATATATATTTGCAGAACTGTCTGTCTAAATGAGAATCAGACAACTTTAAATTCTTTTGCCAGACTAGCTTTAAATAATTAAATGAAAGGAGATGTGTCTCGGTCTCTGAATGGGTGAAACCCTTGTAAACGTTCCAGTCACCTATTTGCCAGTTAAGTGAGCATTACACTCCTAGCACCAGACCAACAAAAGCCTTTCAAACCGATCTCACCACATTACTGTCAAACCTGAAGTTCCTCTTAATCTACGCTGTCAAGAAACTGCTAGGTGTCATATAAAGTGAGAAAAGTGGACTCATGTGAGCCTGAAAGTGTGTGACCGGAACAGTCAAGTGTTTCATTGTGAGATTTCTGTATGAACTTTGTAGAGTAAATGCACGTGTGACCTACAGGATCAATTGTACATGAATAGAAACAGCTGTTCTTCCTTTAATTGGTTGTTAGTGTAGGTTGCTATGGTGAAAAGAAGCCACATGAGTGCCATCGGCATAGTAACGACACTTTGGGAAGTGTGAGACGCGGTTGCAGTCGAATTCCCCTTACACACCTCTCAGTAATAGTTTTGCTCTGTAAACCCCCTCTAAAGCATCTTTACAACAGCAATAACAGTCTCGCATTCTGTGACATGAAGTGATAATGTAGCGTGCCACTCCGTGCGAGAAAAGTGATGTCAGAGCTGATATTCATAGTGAAAGAAAATTGAAAAGCATGACAGCTGATATTTCTTTATAAAGCAGATTTAAATGGCAATGAAGGTTGTTATTTACTCAACATAGGGCTATGTAATGTTTTCCTGCGGCCTTTTATGAGGGAAAGACACCTAACCTGCTCTGTCACTAAGATAAGCCTGCATGCTTCATCGAAATAAAACCAAAATGACGATACTGCTTAGTTTGATTATCAAATCCTGTAGGCTGTGATTTAAGTTAATAAAAAAGTGAAGTACAGCGTCGTGTTCTTACACGTGAGCAGCTCGCTGTCCGCTGGTGTTTGCAGCAGAGTTCTTCGGTTCACAATAAATGCTGCTTCACATAAACTAATACATCTCTGAATCTCGTAGTATTATAAATTTTACAGTTTTAGTGTAAAATATTTTTTATTGCACTTTTCTATTACGATATGAATAGTTCTTATTTAGATTTGATATAGTCATTACTATTATTATTTTACAGCCATTTCAACAAATGCTGATTCTGCCAAAACAGTTTTCATTTGGTCATGTGTTGATTTGAATTAAGAAATTCTTCAAAATATCTTCTTTTGTGTAAACGGTGACAGAACTTACATTTTTGAGTGAACTGTCCTTTTGAGTTATTACATGAAGTTGTTGAATCATTTCAAAATTGGGACCGGGAGAAATTGCAACAGGTTCAACAAACTAAACTTACTTGATGTTCTCAAAGAAAATACCTTTTATTTGACTCCACTGAGTATACGAAATGTACACTTTTTGAGTATATGAAATAGTGTGCTTTTGAATAGTCAAGTCAAATTGATTGCAGTCTTTCTTTAGAAGTCTTAGGTGACTATTTTTTCACGGTTATACAATAGTGCATGTATGATTGGTGTGGGTTATTGGTATTGTGTGTGGTGTGATGATTCTGAGTGTTATGTTGTTTCCACTGAGTAGGCATTTAGAGGAAATTTCCTGATAAGACAAATAACACCCACTGTGTAAATGTCAGTGTCAAGAATGAGAGTTTTATTATTATTAATATAGGTATTAATCATGTTTCCATGAAATGTAAATATTGACAAATGAGAAAAAAAAAACCTTTTATGACTTTATGCAGGTTGATTTGGCATAATTTTATGATTTTTATGATGGCGCCAATGACAGTGTCGGCTATTTGATATTACTTGTCTCATATTTCTGTGGTTTTAGTTTTCAGTTTAACTGATTTTGAAAGTCTAACTTATGTGGTACATTTAGAGAAAAACTCCTATGGATGGAAATCCCCTCTGATTTTCATGACAGGAGCTGTTGGGGCTGCACCCCTGTTCTCCGTACCTCGGAGGCCAGGCTATGGCACCATGGGAAAGCCCATCAAGCTGCTGGCCAACTGCTTCCAGGTGGACATCCCCAAAATGGACGTCTACCTGTACGATGTGGACATCCAGCCCGAAAAGTGCCCACGTCGTGTTAACAGGTGCCAAACACTCAGCAGTAATAATAATTGACAGTTTGTGACACTTGTTTTGACCATTTTATTCACAAGAGACTCGTGCATTGATCAGTCTATATAGTCAAATTGAAAAGAAACAGACAAAATTGGTTCTTCATTACAGACATTTAGGATAAATTCAGCATTACGTCACCACTGGATCCTCTGCAGTGAATGGGTGCTGTCAGAACGAGAGCCCAAACAGCTGATAAAAACATAATAATAATAGTCGTGACTCTAGTCCTTTTTGTCTTGTGAAGTTAAAGGCAGCTTGTGTGTAGACGTTAGACTATTTCAAACCATTGCTTCAGCTAGAATATGGGTCCTCCATCTATAATGTTGCTTTCTCCATTTATTTAATCTGAATTAGGAGAGAAAGATGTACAGATCAAGCAATGTTTACAGGTGAAAACAGTTCTAAACAATTATGTCAATGGGATTCGATGTGAGGGGACAACGGGGGATGGACTTGTTTCACTGGAGAAAGCAGGTTATAGATTATTATTGGTATTTTGTCCTGAAGAGATGGTTTAAATTTAAAATGCCTTAGTAATTTTGTTCCTACAAACACACAGCTTTTCATTTCATAAGGTTTTAACTGATGGACTGAAGTCATGTTGTATGGATTACTTGTGGATAAGTGTGATGTTTTTATAAGCTGTTGGGACTCTAATTGTAACGGCACCCATTCACTGCACAGGATCCATTGGTGAGCAAGTGAAATGATGCTAAATTTCTCAATCTGTTCAAATGAAGAAATAAACTAATTTACATCTTGGATGGCCTGAGGTTGAGTAAATTATCAGCAAGTTTTCATTTTGGGGTGAACTATTCATTTAAACCTACAATAACTTCTATTATGATCCTTTCTGTAATGGCTTCTAGGGAGGTGGTGGATTCCATGGTGCAGCACTTTAAGGTGACAATCTTTGGGGACAGAAGACCAGTCTATGATGGCAAGAAAAGCCTCTACACCGCCCAACCATTGCCAGTTGCCACAGGGGGGTAAGACATATAAATGGACACCAGGAGTGGTGGAAAGTCCCCTAGAGCGGGGCTCTGAACCGTTTCAAGGAGCGAAAACGAAAACGGGAAATGAATTAAATTACGATACGAAAACAAAAGATAACCAGGAATAGAAACAGAAATCGAAAATAGAAACCAGTCACCAATCACAAATTTAAGAAGCCTATGCAAATGCGACGTTGAAGCATCCAATGAGTGAAATGTCCTTGACTAAGCTATAAATAAGTTTAACCAAGGAAACACCACGCATTAGGCCTACAATTAAATGAAAACGAGTGGCATGTAATACAGCTTATTGTGTGTATTGAAACCAGCAAAAGTTGCAGGATAGTATAGAACACGGATTCAACAAGGTCACATCACGCACCTACTGCGCTTCTGTTGATGGAGAAAACAGAATGAAACTTTATACATAAAAAGAAATATATAGGCCTATGCACAAAATATATTTCACTTAAATTAGGGATGTGCAATAAACCGCATGCAATAGTCATGCACAACTCGTCAGTAAAGCCGGTTCTGTGATTAATAGTAATACTTATCACATCACGCTTTCAGTTGGAGCAGAATTTACAACACAGAACTGTAGTTCAATGACAAACTATGTAATATCATATTTTATTCATTATCGCAGGAATGTAATGTAAGATATCATCTGCTGCATTATCATATAAGATAATGAAAGCTGTTTGCCTAGTTTCTCAGAGAACTATGGCTCTATGTAGTAAATGCTTCTCCATTTGAAAGCTCATGAAAATACCTCATTTAATAATGTTTTTACTCCAAATTTACTTAATAATGTGTTTGAAATAAATCCTTCTTTTAGATGATATGGCTTCTTAAACATATGGCTTCTTTTTATTATTTTAACCTGTGTGACTAAATAAAACGCATTTATAAATTGGTGTTAAAAATTGTACTGTACATTTGTGTACTATTTGAAGGTGGACCTGGATGTGACCTTGCCAGGTGAAGGTGGGAAGGACAGGCTGTTTAAGGTCACCATTAAGTTTGTGTCACTGGTCAGTTGGCACTTGTTGCATGAGGTCCTCACTGGGCGGAGCACACCTGATCCTCTGAACCTGGATAAGCCAATCAGCACCAATCCCGTACATGCTGTGGATGTTGTTATGCGCCATCTGCCCTCTATGAAGTAAGCGTTCCCATTAGTACCGTTACCTGATCATAAAGGGCATTTAATACAATGAGAAAAGCATTAAGTGATTGTTATGCCTTTAACAATACAGTGCATAACTAGTGAAATGAGACTGAAAGTGTTTTGTTGTAGATTAGTGTAGCATAAACAGTAAGCGGTTGGCTAAGGATAATTTAGGACTGCACATGTTTATTCTGCAGGTAACAACAGTGTTTGTCTTCTCTCACTTCAGGTACACCCCAGTGGGACGATCTTTTTTCTCTTCCCCCGAGGGCTATGATCACCCACTGGGTGGGGGGAGGGAGGTGTGGTTTGGCTTCCACCAATCAGTGCGTCCAGCTATGTGGAAAATGATGTTGAACATTGATGGTAAGTCAGAGTTTTATGATAGGTCAAACCATTTTTGTCTGAATTATCCAGTTAAATGATCTGGACAGTGGTTATAAAAGATCAGATCAAATAATACCAAAATAATAATGCCATTATTGACATTCATTCATTTCATTACGATTTTATCTGGCATTGGTCAGACAAATAGATAGTCCCACTTTTAAAAGCATTGTAAATGGAAACTAATAGTGTAACACTGACCATGTTTTATTTTCTGCACAGTGTCTGCCACTGCATTCTACAAAGCTCAACCTGTGATTCAGTTCATGTGTGAGGTCCTGGATATCCACAACATCGATGAGCAGCCTCGACCTCTCACTGATTCCCACAGAGTCAAATTCACCAAAGAGATCAAAGGTTTGTGTGAACAGAAGAACGGAGTCATTTCTATTCATTAAAGAATCCTGAATAAACATCAACGTGAATATTCAGCTTTGCAATCACAGGAATAAATTACATTTTAAAATAAAATAGTTTGAATTTGTAACAGTATTTCATATTACATTTTTTACTGAATTTTTGAATCGAATAAATGCAGACTTCTTTAAAAAAAAAGTATTTAAAAATGCATGAATGGTAAATGCTATAGATCAGTAGCCAGGATACACATTTTTATGCACATTTTGGGATAACGTGTGTGTGTGTGTGTATATATATCTATCTATCTATCTCTCTCTCTCTCTCTCTCTATATGTAAACACACAGATGTGAGTGACGGGTGTAAGTGACGATTTTATTTAGGAGAAACATGGAAAGGAAATTCTACTTTATTTACAAATAACTTTGCATAAATTGCATTTGTAACTGGGATTGAAACATATTGAATAATATTTATCTGTACTGTATTAAATAGTCAGAATACTCTGAGCTGTAAACTGACCAGTTGAATCTGTATTGTGATGTAAATTCGATCTTCTCCTCCCATCAGGTCTAAAGGTGGAGGTCACCCACTGTGGCACCATGCGGAGGAAGTACAGGGTGTGTAATGTTACTCGTCGACCAGCCAGTCACCAAACGTAAGTGTATTGCTAATTAGGGGCCAAGCCCGAAGGGGCTGATTTTTGATTTTTCTTCTTCTTCTTCTCGTCCAATGGGGGTTTATGGCAGCCCTATGAAGGGAACATGGGAAAATGATAAAATTTGGCACACTTGTTATATCTCTTATGATAATGTGAGGTTTTATTGTATCTCAGTTAGCAGGCCAATATGTCTGTACTGTGTTAAAAAGACAAATTTACTGTCCTGTTTGTTATAGTGAAGCATTACATCACTTGCTCACCAATGGTGAAGGCACCCATTCACTGCAGAGGATCCTTTGGAGAGCAAGTGATGTTCAGACAAACAAACAAACTTTTTTTTGAAAAATCAGATTTTCATTTTTGGGTGAACTGTTCTTTTAAAGTACAACAACATTTTCAGAATGTTTTTTAAAAACAATTGTTCAAAGCTAATCACCCCAGGTCTCCATTAACCTTTTTAGAATTTTTGTTTTGCTGTGTCAGGTTTCCATTACAGTTGGAAAATGGCGAGACCGTGGAGAGAACAGTGGCACAATACTTCAGGGAAAAGTACAACTTACAGCTCAAGTACCCCCATCTGCCCTGCCTGCAAGTAGGGCAAGAGCAGAAGCACACATACCTTCCTTTAGAGGTTAGAGTCAAGATAGCTGATCAGTTAAATTATTTACCAATTCTTCCTTTTCACTGATTTATGGATTCACGTCTAGACTCTTTTAAGATGTTTCAATTCAAGGTGTCAAAATTGACCGTCCTCTCTATCACTCAGGTGTGTAACATTGTGGCAGGCCAGCGTTGTATTAAAAAATTAACGGACAACCAAACCTCCACCATGATCAAAGCCACGGCCCGCTCGGCACCGGACAGACAGGAGGAGATCAGCAGACTGGTGAGTTCAGTGCGTTGCTGCCTGATGCTGTAGTAGGCCTATTTCTTCATGTACACTACCAAAATGTTGGTATCATAGAAATTCTTCATTTTATCCAGACAAAAACCAAATAAGGATTTTCAATCAGTCTCAAATCTCAATCTTTCTGAAAACATAGGTGCGCAGTGCCAACTACAACTCGGACCCCTTCGTGCAGGAGTTTCAGTTCCGTGTGCGGGATGAGATGGCGGAGGTGACGGGTCGTGTCCTGCCCGCCCCTATGCTGCAGTACGGCGGCAGGGTGAGCTCTGAACACTTTATGGTATTCCCATTCCCTTTCATCATGCACTGTTTGTGTGTTTGTGTTTGAGTAGAAGGCTAAAAATTGGTCATTGTTGGAGGCTTGATTTTACATTTTTAATTATCATTTTTGTGTGCTAATTTGAATGTCTACATGTTCGAGGAGTTGCTGTTATTTTATTGCTATGAGGTTTGTTGCTTGTGTGTGATTGCTTGCTTCCTATATCTTTTATTCCATTGGTTTGCATTTTTGTGAATGTGTGTGGCTATTTATATGGCTTTTAATGTAGCATTTAATGTGCTTTAGTTATTTTATTATTGTTATTGTTTTTTTTTTGTTTTTTTTTTATTTAAAAACAATTTTTTTTGCCTTTTTTTTAGGGATTATTTACCAAAAATATAATTAAGAAGTAAAACATGGAAAGCCAGTATTTTCTACATTCTCATGTCATTCAAAACATGTATGAATTACTGCTCCGAAACACAAAAGTAGAAATATGGTTGTATAGACTAGTTTTATGGTGTTCTTTTTTTAATTATTAGACTTTTTTAGATTAAAATCCCATTGTGTTCCACAGTATAAAGGAAATTCAAAAAGTTTAGAATGTCAGCAGTTTGAATTAATGATGATTACTTTTTTTTTTTTTTTTTTTTTTTTTTTATTATTTTTTTTAAAGTAGTTCGAAAAGTCATCTTGAAAGACATTTGTGGAGCATTTGTAGAGCTCCCGCAGTGAGAACTTTGATGTTTTTCATTGTAACAGCTGTATAAAAGTACATATACTGTAAGTTTGGCCCAACACTGTTTAAGTTCATATACTATTTGATCTCAACAAGTTAAGTTATCCATGTGTTACAGAATCGTACAGTAGCCACCCCAAGTCATGGAGTGTGGGATATGAGAGGCAAGCAGTTTCATACTGGTGTGGAGATCAAGATGTGGGCCATTGCTTGCTTTGCCACTCAGAGACAATGCAGAGAGGAAGTTCTCAAGTAAAGCTTTTTCCATCTTTTGGTCTTAAACAAAGCACCATTTATTAATGGAATTAAAAAAGAAATACTGAAGTGTCTTTTTTGCAGGGGCTTTACGGACCAGCTCCGGAAGATCTCTAAGGATGCAGGGATGCCCATACAGGGCCAGCCATGTTTCTGCAAATACGCTCAGGGTGCAGATAATGTGGAGCCCATGTTCCGCCACCTGAAGAACACCTACGCTGGCCTCCAACTCATCATCGTCATTTTACCTGGGAAGACTCCTGTCTATGGTAACTATTTATAGACAGATATTATTTGGTAATTTAAGTGTGGATTTAGTTCACATCAGTCTGCTCTCACATGATAGTTCTTTGAGCTCCTCACTTGTTGCACTGAAGTCTTCCCTCTCTTTCTCCAGCTGAAGTGAAACGTGTTGGAGACACTCTTCTGGGAATGGCCACTCAGTGCGTTCAGGTGAAGAATGTGGTGAAAACCTCCCCTCAGACCCTCTCCAACCTCTGTCTCAAGATCAACGTCAAACTGGGTGGCATCAACAACATACTGGTTCCCCATCAGCGGTAAGAGAATAAAATGAATCCATTTACACTGAAAACTTGGTTTCATTGTTTAAGACAAAATGCCCCTAAATGTTCCAAACACCTTGTTTATGTGGATTTGTTGTTTGATTTTCAGCCCAACTGTATTCCAGCAGCCTGTCATTTTTCTGGGAGCTGATGTCACTCATCCGCCTGCAGGAGATGGCAAGAAACCCTCCATTGCAGCTGTGAGATAGACCACATATACACGCCTTTTTGTTATGTTCTTTACAATTTAATCACATTATGCACATTTGTGAAGGAAAAAAATCATTTGCAAACCCTAAAATCATACCCTCATTATGGACCTGAAAGTTTGGTTGTTAGGGTGGATATTTCAAAGAAATACTGTTGTTGTTTTTTGCTTCTCCTCACTTCATATTTGTTGCTGAACAGGTGGTGGGCAGCATGGACGCTCACCCCAGCAGGTACTGTGCTACCGTCCGTGTTCAGAGGCCTAGACAGGAGGTGATTCAGGACCTGGCGTCCATGGTGCGAGAGCTGCTCATCCAGTTCTACAAGTCCACCCACTACAAACCCACCAGAATCATCTTCTACAGGGACGGTGTTTCTGAGGGACAGTTCAGACAGGTGAGATCCTCCAGAGGTCCCCTCTCTTCCCTTAGCTTCCACTGCATGTGGTCAAAAGAGTCTCATGAGATGTTTAAATGTATTTTAATTGTGATTTCTCTTGATTTAAGCATAATTGTGATATTTGCCAGCTGGTTATATATCAGGAAAATGTTTCATTTTCATTTAACATTAACATCTTGCAACGGTAACAAAACTCCACAAGTTTTAATGATTGCAGTTGCCAGATCTTAAAAGTTTAAAGTCCACTAATTGGAGCTTTTCTCCTAAATGGATACATTTTCTTCCCAACCTTTTAACTATGCTCACATTTCTTTGCTTTAAGAAAAAAAGCGCTGATGAGCTGAAAACACTATCAAAAATGTAAGTTTGGCGCAATCTCCACTGCGATATTTTTCTTAAATGAAAGTGTAATTTTTTCACGTGGTTAACTGCGCTGTTTGCTATGTTTTAGCTTTTGAGAGAACTTGTTTTGTTCAGTTTTAATGTGTTCATTCATATGATAATATAATACATCTAGATGAGGAAAAATAACCCATTCAAGTTGGAGTTCTGATGAAATCGAAAAAGAAATTTATAAAAAGTGACTACAATAATAACGATTATCATGCAGCCCTGCTATATTCCTTAGTATTCTTGAACTGTATTTTACATCTTTATTTCTAGGTGCTGTACTACGAGTTGTTGGCCATACGTGAAGCTTGCATCAGCCTCGAGAAGGAATATCAACCAGGAATTACTTACATTGTTGTGCAGAAGCGTCACCACACTCGTCTCTTCTGCGCTGACCGCACTGAAAGGGTGAATACGAGAGACTTCTCCTAAAAGCTTTGTCATGTTTTCCTCACTTTTTCCTACTATTTTTTTTTTTATTTATCGCGCACTCACTTTTCATATTATTTATAAAGGTGGGCCGCAGTGGTAACATACCAGCAGGTACCACAGTGGACACTGATATCACCCATCCTTATGAATTTGACTTTTATCTGTGCAGCCATGCTGGAATACAGGTATGAACACAGACATAAGAACTGTATTAATTAATATTAGGCCTTGTTTTTGTTGTTTTATCAAATCAAATGATTTGATTGATTGAGTTATTCAATCCATTTAACGTTACACAATTTGGAAGAATTAAACATAATGCATTTCATCTAATTGATTAAACCTTTTTAACCAGGGTACAAGCCGACCTTCACACTACCATGTGCTATGGGACGACAACTGCTTTACAGCCGATGAATTCCAGCTCTTGACCTACCAGCTGTGCCACACATATGTGCGCTGTACCCGCTCCGTTTCCATCCCTGCGCCTGCCTACTATGCCCACCTAGTGGCCTTTAGAGCCCGCTACCATTTAGTGGATAAAGAGCACGACAGGTGATGGATTTACCGGCCTGATTGTCGCCGTCTTTGTGTCTATAAATCGAAATGTTCTATTTGATTTAAATTTTGGAAGCTGTCAATCATTTTGATTTGAATAGGCTTTGCATATTCTCGGTTGCCGCAGGTGTTTCTTTGCCACAGTGAGCCAGTATTCTTCATTTCAATGATTCAGAGGGATGGTTTGATTTCGGGAATTTCAATTATTCAAGCCAACCACCTAAAAGACAGACTCAGATTCAGCCAGTCACAGATTTGTGTTGCAATACCATATAAAAGTAGTATTTTATCTAGACATCTTCACAACTCTTGAGTGTTTAAAAAGGAATTATTTTTTTCTTCTTTATTTATGTTTCAAGTTAACACTTTTTAATCAGTTTTTATATACTGATGTTTGCACTTTACTACTGTGTACAGTGTACGTTTTTTTTTCAAAAGTTTAGGATTAAGTTTAGGAAAAAGTTTAATGGTAGTGCGCGTATTGTGTAAATTTGTTTCTCCTTTGTATGTCAAAGTAAATGAATTTCATAGTGTAAATGTATGCCTCTGCTCATTTCTTTGTCCTCTTTCACAGTGCGGAAGGCAGCCACGTGTCGGGTCAGAGTAATGGCCGAGACCCCCAGGCCCTGGCCAAAGCTGTACAAATCCATCACGACACTCTGAGGACCATGTACTTTGCTTAGTCCCGCCTCCACAGACCTGTCAGTCGCTGGTCATCGTGCACTTAGCGGAGGAGGGCTTCTCCCAATCACAGGCTGCTAAAGAGAACCAAATGTAGAACTTACAGGAGGAACTAGCACTGTTATGCAATAGAAAAACAGCCAATCTTTCCAGTCTGCTTCGCTTACTAATTGTTTTTAATATGTAGATTGCAGCTATACCATTATTTATTAGATTTCTACATCTGTTTATTAATTTTGCCTATTTAGGTCACAAAACCAAGTTTAAGAAGGTTTGCTTGATGAACTCAGTACTAGATCAGTGAATGAGGCAGTGTTATTTCTTAAGGAGCAGATTGATTAGCCCTACTCATCTTGATTTCTCCTTTTACAGAGTTTTGTTCCAAAACTAATCAAACACACATGAAGTTGAACATCAGTGTCTTCTGATTTAGTTGAAAATGTCAGGCAGGCGTGTCTGAACTAATGCTGGAGGAATGCCACTAGAGCACAGTACGATGTTGACTAGGACATCTTACTTTAGGTCCTCCACTAGACACTTGCTGCGCTAACCTGAAACCATCCTTTATATTTTACTAGTAAATCATGCTTTTCCAGCAAAATCGTATGTAGTATCTGCAAAAAAGACAATTGAAATGTTATTCAATTTCATTCCAACCAGTCAGAAATCCATATATGTTCCTTTACATCTATTTTTCCATGTGTCCATGTCTTGTTCAGATTATTTAACATGCGCTTAACCTCTTTTATTCCAGTTTCACAGACTTTCAAATTATTCTATATAACTCGGTTAACTTTCTAGTTCATGCGCTGTCTGGAAAATATTGCACCTACCATTGAACTATTGGTTCTTTTCGGTTTCTGGCGACTTTCTCTTTGGCTTGCTCATTAATTAGAAGTGACAGATTAGCTAAGGACTGCGGAATCAACAAAAGATGAACTTTGAAACTCAAGGGTTGTCAAAACGTTTCCACATAGTCGATTGTTTATGTATGTTTGTTGAATGCTGTGTGCCTCATTCATTTTGAGTGCGCTTACAACACAAGCATTCAAATCAGTCAAAGCGTGACCATTACATTACACCATTACACATTTGATGGATGTGTGTACACATCAAATCCACCCAAGGCCACTCTGAGGCCTACGTCATCCATTAATATTAACTTTAAAACTGTTAGACATTTCATTCTGACTTATGATCTCAGCTTATTTATAATGTTGCTTTTAACTTGCATTTGTCAATAGCTCATCTGTAAATTTAATTTATCAGTTACACTTATCAGTTTCTTTATTTCACGTTTTAGCCCTGTGAACTCTGACAAACACTGTCCCATAATCCTTTTAGTGCAATAAGCCAATAATTGACGGCTCTGTCGTAGACTTTCATTATACAGTGCAAACCGTACCTTATGAGTGAATGCTTTAATTTAAAAAAAACTTTTGTTGTATGTGGCATTGTGTAAGAGAACTTGAATTGATATGGATGATGTGTGCTAGAAGGCTAGAATGCTGGGTTGCGTTTACAGAGGAGATGGATACTCTCATGGCTATGTTTTATGGGAAAGAATCAGTTTGCTGTAAAGAGATTTTGGACAAACCTTGCTGTCAAATGAGACAAAGTGCCTGTTTTGTAGGAAATATCCCTATAATGCAATTCTGTTGGGGTATTTTTAAATATATAGTTAAAGTAAGTGGTGTGTACATGGATTGGAAAGATATTTAGCTATTGAAATGGTTTTTATTAAGGTCTTTCTGTTGTTAAGGGCAATTTGAATAGTTGAACTGATATAAAACTGAATAAACCAAGTGCTGGGTCATTTTCTTTTGAACTTTTAAACTTTTGGACTTTCTTTTGAACTTTCAAACTCTCTTTTGAACTTTCAAACTCTCTTTTGAACTCTCAGATATCTTTTGAATGTTTGAAGTTTCAAAGCTATATTTGAACTTTCTTTTAAACTTTAGCACTTTCTTTTGAACTCTCAGACATTCTTTTGAACTTTCAAACTGTCTTTTGAACTCTGACATTCTTTTGAACATTTGAACTTTCAAAAACTCTTTTTGAACTTTCTTTTAAACATTTGGACACTCTCTTTTGAGTTTTTAAATTGCCTTTAGAACTTTCAAACTTTATTTTGAACTTCAAGTTAAAATTTTCAAACAAACTATTTGGAGTTTCAAACACTCTTTTGAGCTTTCAGACCCCCTTGTTTTTCTTTTTTTCTTTTTTAACTCCTCTTCAAACCCCTGCATGTTCACAGCCCCTGTATATTCAGCTGCATTCCATACGGACCAAACCGATGTGCCTCGGAAAGCAGAGGTAGCAGGGAGTATTAAGGAAAGGCATTTGGATTGCAGTAGTGTAAGTGTAGGGTTGTATTTGTTAACTCCATGGCCTCCGGCACACTTTCACATCACCCTTAATGTGAATGGCACCGTGGTCTTTCTGCCCTATAGCCACAAATGTGTGTTGACCAGTGTAGCTGCTATTTTACATAAACTACAGCTGCTTTTATATGTGGAGAGAGAACAAGAGGGATTCTGAGAAATGACATGCATATTTTGCTGCACTTAAAAAGCTGTATGGACTCCGATTTGATGAAATGCCCAAGGTGCTAAGAGGTGTGATTCCGGGTTCTTAACTATGCTAATGTGTCAGCTCTGCATTTACTGCGAAAATCTTAGCATTTTTTAATGTATGTTGAACAATGTAGATCTTTAGAGCATTGTTTGGATTTTTTGTTAAGAGTGTGTTGTTCGCTTGGCTTGTTAATTACTCAAATTACCAAACCCACATACATGATGATATATCCAAACAGTTTAAATAAAATCTCGTTTAGTGAGTTAACTGGAGTTTAGTTATGTAAAAAAAAATCTTTGTGGTGATGTCAAATGTCTTGAGTGCTCTTTTTCATTTGTTTCGATGCGTTGAGAATTGTTATTTCTCTGCCGCTACCAGCATTTGAACTTACTTGAATAAGGGGAGTGATCAGTAGTACCTTCACCCGTATGCATGTTTGGCTTTAGATGGCCACTTATACAGCCACTTGTACAAGTTGCCAAGGACTAAATCGCTTAAAAATAAAAAGTCCTCTAGGTGTGGCTTAAATGGCACCTCCCTGTGAAACTGTGACGCAACACTCTCTACCTCTTGGCTTAAAGCTGGACTGCGGATACCTTAAAGCATTTTTAATTCAGAGGAGAAGTATATTTGTATATTTTTAAACAACAGAACTGCATAATGCATATCAATTATTTTTGCTAACAAAGTCTATGAAAGATAAGCAAAAGATGGTAACCGTGATCTTAATCATGATAGTGACTAATATAAATTGGGCTAATATGCAATAGACTATTGACTAGTAGAGCTCTCTCATCTTGTTTTTCGCATTGAAGAATCTGCATTGTCTTATGGTATTTATGAGCTAAATTATGTAGTTCACAAAGTGATGAACCTTCAGTCCTCTTACTTTATTACTTTTATTGACTTAAGCATGAAGGTACCGCCTCAAACAATAGTTTGATTAAAAACCGAATGTTTCACACACAAGCACATAAAAAAATGCCTGTAGGCATCAAGCCCTCTTGAACTCATATTAACGGTGTCTGAACTAAAGTGATAAACTGTTTCCCTCAAGCCTAGAGTATTTGCTGCTTGAGGTTATTTTTCTGACTATGTTGAGGTGAAGATTTATCCTTTGGGCAAATGAGTAAGTGGAATGTGCCTTTTCTGATGGTGCTGATCTCAGACAGGTAAAATACAACATATTTAAGGGCCCAACAAGCCTGTATGAAGTTATATTAATATGATATAATGTGTGTTGAAGAGTGTTAAAACTGTATGTGTGGGCGTGATTGTGCCTCTTAATTCGCCAAGAACACATTCAATCACTGAGCTTGCCAGTTACAGGGTCTCTGGACCAAACTTTCTACAAGGGTTAAAGCTTCTTTTTGTAAGGATTTGGGACTGCAAAACGAATAGATCAAGCACTGACCAGTCAGGTTACACAATAAGAAGCCTGGAAATTCATCCCATGTGATGTTTTCCCTTTATTGTTTTTTGTCTTCAAACCATTTCTAGCAACCAAGACAAATCTGTGTTCTCTATACATGATGAAATAGCAATAACGTAATTGGTAATGTCACTAATATTTGGGTTAAATATTAAACTTTTTCATAATTTAACTTCACCGATTCAACGGTTACATTTCTTAACATGATGATCTGGTGATTTATAAAATGAGGATATCTGTTTCTGTGATTAAATACAGCACATTATGTATCAGATTTATCACACTATGCAAGCTTCTTCTCATCTTGAAGGAGCTTCATAGGATTCTTCGAAGTCAGCACTCTTTTCATTGTGATGCAACATGATGTTCAGCACTCTGATATAACAGTTTAGTTTGTTTGGTGAAATAATATTAATGATAACAGAACTGTCCAGTTTTAAAATATATATCTGTCTCTTGTTTTATCTCAGCCCTTCTAATTGTGGTCTTTTTTTCTTCTTTTTTTTGGTTCTTTTTAATTGTCAATATTTTAATTATAACTGTATGTATGCAAACCTTGGATATGTCTTTTGAACTGTTTGTCTTGGACAAAAATGGCACGTATGAATAAATATTGAATGTACGTGCATTTCTGTTTACTGTGCAAGAAAGGAGTATGTAGTTCAGTGTTATTAACTATTACAAAAAAATTGTTGGTTGGTTATTGATTCACTTAAATATAAATGACAAATATTACTAAAATGAAAATAAAGATCACACACATATTTATATATATGGACTAGAAATAAGAATGGCAGTTAATTAGATAAATATAAATTATGATAAATACTTTATTAATCGCACTAAGGAAAGAAAAATGTCCCAAGAAATACATTATTTGAATGAAAGATACAATCAGTTGATTTAAAATATGACCTTTTCTATCCAAAACATAGATTGTAGCA
Organism: Carassius auratus; assembly: GCF_003368295.1. NCBI lineage: Eukaryota > Metazoa > Chordata > Actinopteri > Cypriniformes > Cyprinidae > Carassius > Carassius auratus. Next base: position 29,049,870 of record NC_039261.1, on the reverse strand, counting down.
GTTACCATCCTCAATTCACTCACATACAGTCTAAAATTATTTCTATAAAATGTACTTAATTCTTTCCTTATTAATTTAGTTGCACATTGTGATGAGGAAAGAATCTGCCTTGTAGAGAAATGAAACTACAAGCTGGCTATTACAAAAGACTACATGGCATTTCCATTGCTACATTATATGGAAGCAGTTTCCACACTGGGATAAAAAACAAATAAAAAGTTAATTGTGACTCTTCACTATTCAGACTTATATCAACTGTGAGATATAAACACTCAATTCTGAGGGAAAAAAAAGTCAGCATTGCAAGATGTTTATATCTTGCCATTCTGAGAAAATAAAAATAGATACTGAGTAAAAGTTATCACAATTCCTTTTTTATTATTCATTTTTTATCATTCTGTGGCAGAAACAAGCTTCCATAATATTACATAAGTGTTATTGCACAAAACACATTCTCAACCTTTCCCCCAATACAGTGCTAAAGATCAAAATTCTAATCTATTCTAATTCTTTCTGAAAATCTATAATCTAGTTTAGTCCTAAAAGTTAACAAAAAAAAAAAAGTTCACCAGTTAAAACTGAATGAAGATTCATAGTGCATAGTGCATAGTAAATAATGCTCATTATGGCTGTGATGTAAACTAAAGGTTATTGGCTATTTTAAAGCCCAACTTTCTTTTTGCAATGGGAAATTTGTCAGCATATGTAGGAAACTCTTTTTGCCCAACCATTTCAAAAGGTGTTAACATGTTAAAAATCATAAAATTTGGAAAGAAGAAGGGTCACTTGGAAAACTTTGAAAGCATTAGTTTTCTTTTTCTACTGCTGTACTCAATAGTACATGAATATGTTGCCCTGAATGGATTCCATGGGAACATCCGTGAGATGTTGGTCCATACTGTTTAATTTCAGTGGACTTTCCAGCAGCTTTGGGTTTTTTTTTTTGGAGGTTTGGACTGAAATCTGTAGATGCATGCTTCCATGCCTGTGGATGTGCTTTGTGACATGCCACTTTATTGTCCTGAAGTATCTAGTCAAATAATGGTCGTCTGTAGCCATAAAAACACAAGGTCAGTAACAGTAATGTCAGATTATTTTTTTTCTGACAGTTTGTGTAAACTCACATTTATTCATGGTCTGTTTGGGGCTTTTCCTCATGTTCCTCCAGATCAGCCATCAGGAAGGAGTCTGTGGAGTAGGTGCTGATCCTCATGGGTGCAAGACGCCTCAGTCTGTTGGGTGTCCAGGGCAGATGCCACTGGGCCCTCTGGGAAGGTGCGACAGCATCAGTCTCCATTAGCCAGGGAAGGCTGTTGTGAGTGGAACTGTCCATATCTGGGAAAACTACTGGATTCTCTATGCCAGTTTCAATGAGACATGAAAGAAACATAGACAAACATTCAACTTCTTACTTATGCAAATATGGTACTTATGCAAAATATATTGTAGGGCTATAGATTTTATGTACAAAATAACATCTGTTCAGACTCTTTTCTTACCTCCCACTGTATACGTGTCTCTCAAGAAAGTACCACGGATAGCACCAGTCTCACTCCCCACAGCACTATCAACTAATGCAAATGTAATAGGTTACAGATTACAAGTTACCCTATTTAAAAATGTAGTCTGTATCAGTTCTTTTAAGTATTGTAACTGATTGCATTTCTAAATTTCTAATAAATGTTTTCAACTGTTGATCATTTTCAAACATTTAAACTAGACAGTGTTAACCTTACAAAAGTACTCAGTGCCCATTACTGTCAGATGTTCAAAATCAAATCAAAAGATTGATGTAATTGGCAGACACGGTGTGCTGCAAATTCAAATAAGAGAACCAATGAAAAGCATTAGAATAGCATTACTTTACTAAATGACGTTTAAATGTCAGGAGGCATTGTGCATATCAAAAACATATCCTAGATTTTTGCAGAACATATTCTGATGTAACCCCCTTTGCAATCGCTAACATTTTCATAAGTTAATTTAATGACCCTTTTTTTTCTTAGTAACTCTTAACAGATTACAGTTACATTTATTTTGTAATTAAATTACATAATGCCATTAAATGTAACCAGTTACTCCCTGACACTGTTTGTCAGAGAATGATAATTAGAGCAGAAAAGTTCAATAAATAAATAGTGGAAAATGCTATTTTTATTGTAACGGATCCCTTACTCAAAGGGAAATCATGTTGAGGAGGTTTACTTGAAATACTTGAAAAACCAATTACGTTTGTATTGCAAATACTGTACACAATAAATGTATAGATATAATTTATCATGATTTAAATATAATGTATAATTATTATTTCATTATATAGTTTTTCATATTTCAGTGCATATATAATATAATTTTTTCCCATTTTCATAAAAAAATTCATATATATTATTTAATTTTTTATTTTAAAATGTAATATAAATTATAATTATTTTAAAATAAACACTTATTTATTAATATCTATCTATTATTTATATATTTTCTTATAGATGTCTATTTATGTATTACACTATTATTAAATTGATTATAATATTTATTTTGTTTTTATTTATTTCAAACTAATTATATTTTTTAGCTAGCTGCTCAGTGTCATAAATACTAATAAATGGCTTATACAAAATATTGTTACCTTCATCTCCATATAGATGGCCTGTGCCGTCTGGGTGTCCATTAGCCATCTGAAAATGTGTATAAATTGAGAGATGCAATACTATAATTGAGCAATCCAGGGGAAAGAGACATCATGAAAGTTTCTTACCTTGTGTGTAAGCTCTTTCTTGTGGTGCTTTGTAATTTTTTTGGCAGGGCTAACTCCCATCTTAGCTGTTTTGAAGGACTCGAGGCGGCTCCTCATGGTCCTCTGGAAGATCTCCTGCACCTCGTTCTCACTCTGGTTGATGCCGAAGTGACTGCGACTGTATTTGTGACGATGCTGCTCAGAAAGAGAGAATATTATGGGTCAAATGAGATGCAAACTGTATACGTGTCTGTGTGAGAACAGCAGTTCATACATGCTTTCTGCTGCTGTACAGATGCTGCTGTAGAAGATGATGGGCATTGACGTCATCCATTGCATTTTTCCTGTCTTGCCCATGGATGTCCAGGGATACAGAGGGAATGGTATCTTTTCTAATTTACAAAAGACAAAACTATTTCAATTATTGCCACAATTTGCATTTAGGAATTTATGTGTCCAACAGTCAGTTCACTTACATAATGGAGGTTACTGAAAATGTTTCGATTCCAAGCTCATAATTTGACATATCAACCATTATATCAGGCATCACATCTGTAAATTCTGAACCAAATTGTTTTTTGAAATCTACATTGGCTGCTTCATCACTACGAATGAAGGCCAGAGATCCTTGACGTTCACCCTACATGAAGAAAGAAAGAGGTAACATACATTTCTCATTAGCTACACAAGTACACAAGAAGCACATGGATTGCATTGCAATCACTATATTCACTATGACTGTATGTGAAAATACTAAGTTCTGGCATGAAACTGTAGATGGCGCAGTCCGATAGATCTAACTCAATATGACATCATTATCACATGTCACAGCTGATTGGCTCTTTCCTGAATCTTTAGCCAATTAGCTCACTGCTCAGCATTCAAGTACTTGGCTAATGCTTGTGGTAACAGTTGCAGCACACTTCAGGAAACCCTCCACCTTCCCCAGCTCCACTTGTATAGATCTGCTATGGTATGATCATGTCGGTAGGCTATGTTATGTGCAGCGGCAGTATTTCTTATATGCTCACAGCAGCATGTTGTGGATGTACTGGCAGTAGCAAGTCTCAGTATAAGAGCAGTGTAGCAGATCTATCCTGCCAAGAACAAATACATTAACTAACATTGTCATGTACTTTACCATGCCAGTCCCTCCAAGAGTTGTCATGACAGAACTATTGCAAACGTAGTTGTTAAAGGAAACACATGCAGTTTGAGATAACCAGAAAAATGACAATATTATGCAATATTTAACACCAATTTATGCTCTTACCTCACTGACGTAGTTAACAGCATCCTCCAGATTGAGTTTGTGGAAGATACTAAATAGGTAGTCTCTGTTTTTTCTGGCCTTAGGTTTCATCAATAACCAGCTGATATAATTTTCCTCAAACCTGTTCCAACTGGGAGAGAGATCAAAGAAGATATATGTGTCTATATACGGTATATATATATATATATATATATATATATATATATATATATATATATATACAGTATTGTTCAAAATAATAGCAGTACAATGTGACTAACCAGAATAATCAAGGTTTTTAGTATATTTTTTATTGCTACGTGGCAAACAAGTTACCAGTAGGTTCAGTAGATTGTCAGAAAACAAACAAGACCCAGCATTCATGATATGCACGCTCTTAAGGCTGTGCAATTGGGCAATTAGTTGAAAGGGGTGTGTTCAAAAAAATAGCAGTGTCTACCTTTGACTGTACAAACTCAAAACTATTTTGTACAAACATTTTTTTTTTCTGGGATTTAGCAATCCTGTGAATCACTAAACTAATATTTAGTTGTATGACCACAGTTTTTTAAAACTGCTTGACATCTGTGTGGCATGGAGTCAACCAACTTGTGGCACCTCTCAGCTGTTATTCCACTCCATGATTCTTTAACAACATTACACAATTCATTCACATTTCTTGGTTTTGCTTCAGAAACAGCATTTTTGATATCACCCCACAAGTTCTCAATTGGATTAAGGTCTGGAGATTGGGCTGGCCACTCCATAACATTAATTTTGTTGGTTTGGAACCAAGACTTTGCCCGTTTACTAGTGTGTTTTGGGTCATTGTCTTGTTGAAACAACCATTTCAAGGGCATGTCCTCTTCAGCATAGGGCAACATGACCTCTTCAAGTATTTTAACATATGCAAACTGATCCATGATCCCTGGTATGCGATAAATAGGCCCAACACCATAGTAGGAGAAACATGCCCATATCATGATGCTTGCACCTCCATGCTTCACTGTCTTCACTGTGTACTGTGGCTTGAATTCAGAGTTTGGGGGTCGTCTCACAAACTGCCTGTGGCCCTTGGACCCCAAAACAACAATTTTACTCTCATCAGTCCACAAAATGTTCCTCCATTTCTCTTTAGGCCAGTTGATGTGTTCTTTGGCAAATTGTAACCTCTTCTGCACATGCCTTTTTTTTAACAGAGGGACTTTGCGGGGGATTCTTGAAAATAGATTAGCTTCACACAGACGTCTTCTAACTGTCACAGTACTTACAGGTAACTCCAGACTGTCTTCATCCTGGAGGTGATCATTGGCTGAGCCTTTGCCATTCTGGTTATTCTTCTATCCATTTTGATGGTTGTCTTCCGTTTTCTTCCACGTCTCTCTGGTTTTGCTCTCCATTTTAAGGCATTGGAGATCATTTTAGCTGAACAGCCTATCATTTTGTGCACCTCTTTATAGGTTTTCCCCTCTCTAATCAACTTTTTAATCAAAGTACGCTGTTCTTCTGAACAATGTCTTGAACGACCCATTTTCCTCAGCTTTCAAATGCATGTTCAACAAGTGTTGGCTTCATCCTTAAATAGGGGCCACCTGATTCACACCTGTTTCTTCACAAAATCGATGACCTCAGTGATTGAATGCCACACTGCTATTTTTTTGAACACACCCCTTTCAACTAATTCAACTAATTGCCCAATTGCACAGCCTTAAGAGCGTGCATATCATGAATGCTGGGTCTCATTTGTTTTCTGAGAATCTACTGAACCTACTGGTAACTTGTTTGCCACGTAGCAATAAAAAAATATACGAAAAACCTTGATTATTCTGGTTAGTCACATTGTACTGCTATTATTTTGAACAATACTGTATATATATATATATATATAAGTATATCCACAGAACTCAAGATAACGTACCCTCGGGTCCACCAGTTATCTCCTATACGTCCACAAATGTCCTCCACTGCTGCTAGTATGTGGTCAAATGCCTGTAAAGACACCATATATATATACAACTTTCTCTATAACTATTAAAATTAACACATCTGAATGGATATATAGGATATATATTTAATATGCAATATTTATATAAATTATATAAATGTGAAATTCATATACTGTAAATTAGTTACCCTATTGTTTACTTTCTCAATAAGTTTCAAGTCCGAATGAGCTGCTCTTTTGACCTTGAGCCACTGAACCAATGGCTTCATTGTTATTCCCTAAAAAGAAATCACATAGACATAAACACTACTAGTTAGGTAGGATGTACAAAATAATCCAAGCATTTAGAGTCTCATAACTGTGATGAGATTGATAAGGTTTTAACCTGAAGAATGACAGTGAAATACACCACAATGAGTGTGGTACTAAGTATCAGATTCTTCTCTGGGATCTTGTCTTGGTCTAACATGGCTGCTAGTCCATACGCCACTGCCCCCCGCAGGCCACCGTAGCTCATTACAACCTGGTCAATGAACTCGATGGGGACCAATCTGAACTTGTTCAACATCCAGGTGAGCAAGAAAACACCTGCAAATATAAACATATCATAAAAAAAAAAACACATCCAAAAGACGTCTTGAAACGCATTGAAAGATACGTCTTTGAAATGTATGGGATATTTTAAATGTTTTATTCTTTTTTACATCTCAAGTACACTTATTTTAAATAATATTTGTGAACTTTTTCTATTATTTTTTTTAAATAAACACTGTTCTTTTTTTCTTTTTTGTAATGAGTGGATCAGTTAATCTTGACTGTCAAGCACGACCAACGAATGTTACAATGAGCATAGATCTCATCAACTTTTGATTTTGGCTTCTTTGAAAACTCAAATTATTATGAATATTTTATTATAGGTTTATGATTCAGTTGATTGAGAATGAATATATTAGCAAGGCCCATTAGGCCACCTAGCATGCAGCAGTGTTATTACAGACTAAAATGGTTTGTACTGCAAAATTTACCATTCAGAAAAGGTGTGCAAAACTGGTTTGGGTAAGTGCTTCTAGTGTGCTATGGCAATTTCCTGTTACAGTGCATGTTTGAATGTATTGACTCAATACAGCCACAATGGTCTAATTTGTGTCTGTTTCATCTATGTAATTAATTTTTTATTGTGACTTGAAAAATACATATTAACAAATTTTTGTAATTATAAAAAGTATAATAGGATGTTGTGGAAAAAATAGGATTATCAATTTAATTATATTTAATAAAATGTGTTTACAAAAAGTTTTTATAGGCCACAACTGCACTCACCTATGATCCTGTATATAAAGACGAAGAGGAGGGTGAGGAGGATGAAACCTGTGTTCCAAACCCAGATCTCTGTATCAATGGCTGTAACACCCAAGAATACGAAGATCATGGTTTCTGAGCCGTTTGCAAGCACCTTCATGGCATGACGAACCGTAGTGACTGATTTCTCATCCATGTTGGCGTTCACATATTTCTGACAGCATATACCACAGAAGGTGACTCTGTGACACAGAAAGGCATTCTTCTCCATGAGCTGAATAAATTGCTTAGAAACATTGTGCATTGAGCCTAAATACCTGCAGTACTCGTTGTATTACTGTGCATTCTTTATATGTGACTCTGGATCACAAAACCAGTCCTAAGTACCACATATTTGTAGCAATAGCCAACAATGCATTCATAATTATGCCAAAAATCATTAGGATATTAAGTAAAGATCATGTTCCATCAATATATTTGGTAACTTTCCACTGAATTTTTGATCAGTAATATGCATTGCTAAGAATTTCACTTTGACAACTTTAAAGATGATTTTCTCAACATAATTTTTTTTTCTTATCCTCAGATTACAGATATTCAAATAGTTGTAAATCGGCCAAATATTGTCCTATCCTGACAAACCATACATCAAAGGAAAGTTTATTTATTCAGCTTTGATATGATGTATACATCTCAATTTAAAAAAATCGACCCTTATTACTGTTTTTGTGGTCCATGGTCACATATTGTTCAAGAGACTCTTACGAAAGTATTGCAGAGAGGGAGAGCATGTCTGCTGTCAGGTAAGCCAGGTAGCCCACCACAAAGATGAAGCCGGCTTCGATGATCTGAATGTGTTTGGTGCACCTGGTCAGCAGGGACAGTAGGATGGCAAACACAATGCCAAGAAATGAGCCTCCAAATGCCACCACAACAAATGAAACTGTAAGAGGTGGAAAGTGAAATAAATTAATGTAGTAATTAAATAAATGTATATTGTTAGGTTCATCCTTATGTATGGGTGGTAGGGTTGAGTATTCATACATATGCCCTTAGAAATCTCTACTGCGTCAATCCTTGGGCCTCCAAGAGCGACAAAAGCATCAAATACATTGTAAAGCACCTACAAAAGAGACAAAAAGAGCATTACATAAGCACATTGATATACTAACTGAGCACAATGGCATTTAGAGCATTTGAAGAAATTGAGACGGACTACTGTGACGCCATCGTTGAGCAGCGACTCTCCAAACACCAGGATAAAGAGCACCTCATTCACATGTACTTCTTCAAACACGGCAATCACGGCAACCGGATCCACCGCGGCGATTAAACTGCCAAACAATAGAAACTGCAGGAGACCGATGTCCAAGTTACCTGGTGGTTAGAGAAGTTTTAAAATTAATTCAGTATCCTCTGCATTCTTTATAAATAAAGTTCTGTATTATAAATAAATGTACCCATCACTCCAGCCTCATAGCAGCCCCAGAGCGAGAGGCCCACTGTAGATGCGTTCCAGCACGTTCCAAAGATGGCGTAAATGAGAATGGAACCCAGGTTGCTAAAAAATAGCTTGTTGGGCATAAAGTAACTTGCATCCAAGATGATCTGGGGCAACAAGTAGAAGAAGAAAGTGGGAGGAAACAGTTTGAATGTCTGCGCCTTGTCTGCTCCCCAGACGATTCCTCCCAAAATAAAGCCCATCATAATGAGCAGACCACTCTCTGGGATCACATTGATGACATGATGGTTAAGTTCAATCACTGGATAGAGAGACAGAGAGAGAGAGAAAACGGATGACTGTTTTTGTAGCCAATTATGTTAATAAGATGCATATTAAATATATAATAATGATTGTTTTAGAATTGGTGCTCCCTTAGATTGGTATTTAATGAAGATGGTCTTATCAGTTTATCCATGCATTTTTTTTGTTGTCAATACTATGTTTTGTTAGCTTTAAATATTATCTTTTGCAAGATGTAACTGTCATAAGCAATGCTCCAAAAATTCCACAAAATGGTTATGAAATTTAAAATGACAAACAGTTATACATTTACATTTACATTTACATTTACCGGTGATGATATGCACCAGAAGTGCAATTTCTATTATTTTATTTTTTTAATGGCCAAATATAATCAGTAATTAAATATAAAACAGGATTCATTTATGATTATCATACTGGATCAAAAACCTGAAAGCTGTTAATTAATTAATAAAAATAATTAATCACTTATGATCCTTTTCCTTAATATAATAATTTTCTTAATAAAATCCCATGTTATTTTACTATTCTTCTTTCTCTTTCTTCCAGAAGCATCCATATTTAACATCAAGTACATTCAAGTACATATATGTATATATATAAAACAATGTTTCTTGTGAATCGCTGCACTTCTTCAGGACCACTATTGTACTCAGTATCCGCAGTTGTCATGTTACAGAGTTGCTTCTTAGTACAAGGTAATCATGAAGAGATCATCTTCCTTCTCAGAACTGAAATTCAACCTCTCATTAAAAAATGACATCAGCTTCAGTTTTATTTAATTCATCCATGAGGATGTCTTAAACTGATGTCTTAAACTGTATTAGATCGCAGCTTTAGATATATTAAACAAACTTAATTCCTTTTACTTCATAGTTCAAGCTACACACCTAACAGTTTTGCCAATCCAGCCACAAATACCCAAATTATCACCAGGTATGGAGTCTGAACATGATGCCAATCAAACGTGACGATTGGAAGTCCAGTGAGATTATTTCCCAGTTGATGACGACGATCATTGACCAAGTTTACATCCCCACTTAGTCCTTGGATTAAAGGGTTAACAAAACACACCAGGAAAACTGTCCTCAGCAAGCAGAAATAAATAGAGCTTGCCATTGCAATGGATGAGTGGTAAAGATACACTTATAGTATCATTCTTGTCTCCAGACTGTGTGTAGGATACTAGCTGTCCTTCACAGAAGCACACAATAGTCCATTAGAGGTTCCCAGTGTGCTTTGTTCTGCTTGCTTGTCCTGAAGTGCTTGGTAAGACAAAGTATTTTCAGATTCCCCTTTTACTTAGTTTTCCTTTAAATCTGTAGTCATTTTCATGTTGATCCCTCTCTAAGTGACTTGGCTGTCTTTCCATCAGTTGATCCTCTGTGTTTGTGGTTCAGGTGAGAGCAGTGGTTCAATCAGGGGAGTATAAGAGTGTAATTAGAGCAGTGCTGAAACTTCTAGTCAGCCTTTAATTGGTTACACAGAAAGGGGACTGAGATCTACGTCACTGGACTGTTGTTACTTTATCTCATTTATTATGATTACTGGTTCTGCTTCTGTTTAAAATTTCCCTTGTACATCACACTGGTTAGTGTTCAGCCAAATTTAACAGGCTGTGCTGCTGCAATGTTACTTTGAAGACTTTTCAGACTTTTCTGTCCAGACACTACACTGTGTTCATTGCATATTGCTTGTTGTATAAAACATTTAGACCTGTAACATTACTGGAAGGTGAGAGTTGTTGGGTGCATTTTATTTTAAAGTATGGCTCAGTAATTTGGTTGGCAAATTTCCAAAAAAAATCTCTATGCAGCATGTCTTCAGTATCTTTATGCAGTAAAATATTAGAGATTGTTTATACCAAAATCTGTCATTGTTTATTCACACTCGTGTCATTCTAAACATGTATGACTTTCTCAATGATTTTTCACAATCCAGTTATTTTATATGGAAAAGAGCAGCTTGGACGTTCTGCTAAACATCTCCTTTTGTGTCACACAGAAGAAACAAAGTCAAACTGGTTTGAATCAACATGAGAGTAAGTAAGTGATGACAGACTGGTCATATTTGGGTCAACTATGGCTTTAATTTGTATTAATTTAAATAAAATTTCAAAAAGGATGGTTTTATAAGGATGTTAAAAGGTTAGTTCACCCGAGAATGAAAATTTGTCCATCTTCTACTCACCCTCAAGCATCCTAGGTGTATGTGACTTTCCTCTTTCAGAATAATCCAATCAAAGTTATATAAATAATTGTCCTCGCTCTTCCAAAGCCTTTCATATGGGTTAAGCGGGTGTTTGCTGTCAACTGTTCAGAAGATGTGAAATAAAGTGTGCACATCTGTAATAAAACGCCCCTCACACGGCTCTAGGGGGTGAATAAAGGCCCCCTGTAGCGAATCAATGCATTTTTGTAAGATAAATATCCAGATTTCAAACGGAATAAAAAAATAATTCTCACTTCTGCTGACTGTGGGGAACTGGAAGACGTGCAGGTGGAGGATGTAGTTCATCAGCGCTGTGTGGTTAGTGACGAGTGCGGAGAGAGAAGAAAACAACTAACTTACCTAACTTGCCTTTCCTGGCAAAAGTGCTTGAACGTGTGGTTGTTGGGCAACTCCATACTCATCTCCTTACGTATAGTCTATTAGAAAGATTTCAATCCGGGTTTAGATCTGGACACAGTACATAGACTGCTTTGGTCAGGTTTCTGAATGAACTCCTCATTATAGCTGACTCTGGGGCTTGTGGCATTTTGGTCATGTTAGACCTTACTGCTGCATTTGATACAATATGTCATAGTATATTATTGGACAGATTGCATAAGTGGACTGGTCTGTCTGGAATGTTGTTAAACTGGTTTGAATCTTACCTCTCAGGTCGTTCACAATTTGTCTACCTGGGTTCAAACATATCTCAGACTGTTTCTCTGTGTCAGGGTGTCCCTCAGGGGTCAGTCTTGGGTCCTACTTTATTTAGTATTTATATGTTGCCTCTCGGGCAGATAATTAAGAAATATTGCCTGAGCTATCACTGCTATGCAGACGACACCCAAGTTTATTTCAGCTCTCAGGCTGATCTTAATTTTTCCTCTTCAAACCTGTCTGACTGTTTGATGGAAATTAAAGGGTGGATGAAACTCAACTTTTATTAAACTTAACTGCTCCAAAACTAAAGTTTTATTGATTGGCACTCCTTTGAATGTCAGTAAATATAAGGATTTTAGATTCTCAGTAGACAACGCCCAATTTTCCCCTTCTGACCAGGTTCGTAATTTGGGGGTTATTTTCGATGCCCAGCTAACTTCTAATTTTCCAGATTACATCTGTGATTTGGTAACTCCATCCATTCCTGCTCGCTCTCTCCACTCTGCTTGTTCTCTCTCTTTCTGTGTCAGCCTCGTTGTAAATTAAAAAACTATTGGGGTAAGGGCCTTTTCCTGTAATGCGCCTAAATTATGGAATACATTACCTGCATCTATCAGGGATGCTGCTTCTGTGGATTGTTTAAATAGACTTCTTAAGAAACATCTTTTTACTCAAGCTTTTCATTTATAAATTGTGTATTTTTGATACTTATTTTTTACTGCAATGTTTGTTTGATTGTTTGACTATTTTGTATGTATGTTGTAGCGCTTTGAGCATGTGAAAGGCGCATTATAAATAAAACGTATTATTATTATTATTATTATTATTAAAACTAAATGCCGGTCACCAATCAGAAGCACAAAACAAGGATTTGTAAAGAAAAACTTCAGAGGATTTAGAAATAAGCCAAGAGGAGATTAAAGTAAAGAAACCCTGCTAAAGTAAAGAAACTTTGTTTCCTTTGCTCCTACATTTCCCAGAGGCATGCGCAACGCTGCCTGCACGTCTTCTGGTTCCCCACAGTCAGAAGAAGTGAGAAAAAAAATTGTTTATTACATTTGAAATCTGCATGGATTTGCTATAGGGCCTTTATTCACCCCACGGAGCCTTGTGGGGGACATTCAATTACAGATGTGCATGCTTTATTTCACATACTCTGAACAGTTGACAACAAACACCCACTTACCCCCATTGAAAGGCTTGGAAGACTGAGGACAATTTTAAATATAAATTCGATTAGATTATTCTGATAGAGGAATGCTACCTAGAATGCTTCAAGGGGTAAGTAGAAGATTCTCTGGTAAACTAATCCTTTAAGCCTTCCTATTTTGCTGAGTTCTGATGGCTTTAGTAAACACCAGTTAAAAAAATAAAGTGTCCACACATTTGAGTTAAACTAGAGTAAAAAAACAAAAAAACAAAAGGCAAAATGACAAAACCTTCCATTGAGAGTGAACTGCTAGTATTCCAAACCTCACCCTAAACCCAAAGTATCATTGTTCAAAAAAATGTAATCTGTAGAAATGTAATAACTTTCCACTTTTATAGTTGCTGTTAACTGAGTAAATACTGTAGTTATTTTGCTTATAGGTTATGTGTTGCTTTATGGCATGCTGTGTTGTGTTTCAATAAGTCTGGGGTTTATGGGAAATTGTTCTGTTTTAAGTGTTGATGGGTGTTTTGTGTGTTTGTTTAAATGTTGTTGTTGTTTTTTGTCTGCGTAACGATTTACACAACATGCTTAATTAAAAAATTTTTGCTTGGAGGTTATACATTTTTTCCTTCACCGTAGTGAATATCTTGATATCAGTCATGCCAGAATGTATTCATAAAAGATAAATATAATATTTATATAATTCAAATCAGCTTAAAATTCAAAGAACCAATCCTTAATATTTCTTGTGCTCTTTGTACATTTTTTATTTGCTCATTTGTAACAAATTAAAATATATATTACTCAATCTTAGATTTCAAATGCGTTTTATCAGACACTATTACCTGATTTAAAGTTACAGATTTCACCAGTTCTCATAAAGCATAACATTCATACATTAATAAGTTACTGTTAAATATTATTTTAATGACTTACATTTCAATGGTATTTATATGACTAATAAAACATGAATAGCTTTGAGTAAAACTCAAAAATAAATCATTGTAAAATTACAGAAATGCAGAAAAAAGATATTGTGATACTACAAAGAAGCACCCACAGAATGACCATGCAATAATAAATAATCATACACAACATGCTGAGTTTAAAAATGTATATAGACCAATATGTCCAAGGTGAAAAAAAAAAAAAAACATGATATGCCTGAACCAGTTGACAATTGCTTCTTAGTTCTCACTTGCCACTCAGTTCGTAAAGATTATCTAAGCCTAAGAGCATAATGAAAGAATGAATAATGTATTTATATAATGATGTTGTCTTTTGAGCTCAATGTTTTCTATATTCTCTAGCATGTTGTCAGTGTGATAAAGTGCCATAACAACTTCCAAATCAATATGGATTTGTATAAAGAAACCCTTAAGAACATTCCATAACCACAAACATAAGTACTTCAATGATAATGTCTCTTCTAAATCCGTATGAATTTTCTTCCCCCTTTAGGTTTTTCATATATGTATATATGTAATTAGGTAAAACATATCAGAGAAGAAAACCACACCAGCATGTCTTCAAGTAACTGCTGCATGTGTATATAAATTTTTAAAGATATATGATGAATACTACGATAATTCCTAGATCTGTGGAGTTTTAGAGCATTAACTTAATCGCTTGTTTGGCAAATGAATGCTGGAACAATATCAGATTACAATCTAGTATGATTTGTTCCAGGCTTTTCCTCAGGTGCCTCGTCGTCAACTGAAGCATCAGCCATCGCGAAGGTGTCTGTGGAGCGGGCGCTCAATCTCAGCGGTGCTAGACGTCTCAGGTTGGTGGGCGTCCAGGGCAGTCGACCCTGAGCTCTCTGGGAAGGTGCCACAGCCGTGTTGTTTGCTGTCTCTGTTTGCCAGGGTGGGTTCAGCATGGGTGGAGGCATGTCCATCTCAGGTATGAACGCTGGATTATCGACACCAGCTGCAGTAATTAGAGTAATTATGATACTGAAATGAGACACCATGGAAACTATCATTTTTATTTTGCTATTGGAACAAATTTCCATTCATCACCATAGAAGTTTACTCAATGATGACGGCTTCTAAGAACCCCCGGAAATGTAAAATGTACAGTAAGATGTTAATATGTTACAGCAATTCAATATGTAGCTCCGAAAAATGATTCTTACCATCAGGCGCGTTTGTGTTTCTCATGGGGAAGTGACCAGCAAATTCACTGCTAGAGGTGCTGTCTGCAGTAAACTCAAAATCTGATTGGGCAAAGCAAAATAACTTTCATATTTATTCAGGCTAACATAATTATAATTCCAGAACTTATGTAAGTAATATCAAACATAAAAATATACCTTCATCTCCAAATGGATGGGTTCTGTGTGGGTCTGCTGGCTTTCCATTAGGCTAAAAATACACATTAGAAATACAAGCCTTAGACAACTTATATATATACTATATATATATATATATATATATATATATATATATATATATATATATATATATATATATATATATATATATATATATATATATTTATTTATTTATTTATTTATTTATTTATTTATTTTACAATTTGAATTCTTATATTTAAATATAAATATATCCAAACCTTTTTTCTCCTCATTTATTCAATCAATAATTTATTTATTTATTTGACTGCAAACAACATTAAAATCTGTTTCAAAAGAAACGAAAGCTGGACAGCAGCACATGAAGGTCTAATACCTTATATGTTGAATCCTTCTTGGGACGTTTGGAGAGTTTTTTGGAAGGGTGGACACCCATCTTAGCTGATTTAAAGGAGTCAAGGCGGCTTCTCATGGTTCTTTGGAAGATCTCCTGCGTTTCATCTGGATTCTCTGAGGTTTTATAGTTACTGCGGCTGTAAGCGGCATGGTTCTGGTCAAAAACAGGAGAAATTGACTCATTTGGATGGAATGGGATTCAAATGAGCTTTTCCACTGGACACACGTATTGTGATAAGACATGCAATTATTAATAAGGAAACAATATTCCATTAAAAAAAAAATGGTTTGAGGACAGTTCTTACATCTCTTCTGCTCTTGTACAGGTGATGATCCAGTACATGATGAGCACTCAGGTCATCATGCATGCTCCTCCTGTCTAGCTCATGGATATCCAGGGATACAGAGGGAATCGGGTTTTTCCTACCAAATAATTGCAATCAACATTTGTTTAACACAACACATTTAGCCATCTAAATATTTGATCAATTTTCTCATAAAAGCTCATTAAACATTTATATTTGCATTGCCAACTGCTTTCAGTTTTGAAAATGAAACTCATCTGACAAAATACTTACATGACAGAGGTCACTGGAACATTGTCAATGTCAAAATCATATTCTGACATGTCACCCATGATGTCTGCATACTCTAAAGCAAGCTTCTTCTTGAAGTCTATAGAGGCATTGTCATAATTACGAATGAAAGCAAGAGCACCTTTGCTTTCACCCTAAATGTGGAGAAAAAAATAAGCACATTAATTGTTCAGATCATTTACTACGTAAGGTAGTTGTTTAAATAAAGGTGAAATATTATGAGGTGTTATGTGGGCTACATCATTAGAATAGCACCGAAAACTGGAAATAGAAACTGATGATACTATACTATGTTGAATCAGTAGTTTTGCTCTCACCTCAGTTACATATTGTTTGGCATCCTCCAGATTTAGTTTGTGGAAGGCACCAAAGATTGGGTCTTGTTGCTCTCTGGCATCTTTCTTCATTAGAAGCCAGCAGATATACTTGTCTTCAAAATATTTCCAACTAAGAAAGAGACAATGATTAGAAGTTCTCAAACAATTTTATACACTTATTTTTCTGAAGTGAAATGCTTACTGTCTGGTCCACCAGTTATCTCCCATTCGGCCACAGATGTCTTCCATTGCTGTCAGTATGTGTTCAAAAACCTAATGAAATAGATATACACAGTATCACTCTCACTGTAGGCTAATTAATGTCTTGATGTTAAAAATGCTATTCATGAAACTGCCCATAGATATTTTCAGTGTAGAAACTACTAGAAACTTTGTGGAGGTGGATCAGTATTTTTTAAATTATGTAGATTTCAAAAATGTGTTAATTGTTTTATAAGTTGAGTGGTTGTGTGGTGACACGCAACAGCGTGACATATTTCTTGACAACATTTTAGCTTATAGGTGTGTATCTTCAATTATTACGTTGATTTATGTTATTTTACTGTTGAGAATCAAATTCAGGACATGCAATGTCCGATTCGACAGTGAATGGCTCATTTGAATCAGAATCTGTTGAACTGGTCTGAATCATCAACGTCACCAGCTATGAGTTTGAATTTGAACCATTCTAAGTGATTTCAGCATAAAAAACTAATTCACTCTTTCATTCAACTGAATCTATAATTCAAGAATTCACACTTACATATAATAAGTTTGAGTATAGTAATGTGTATTTGGTGTGTTCTCTGGGAAATGGCAATGAACTCGGGAATGGCCTGAACCCTGAGTACTCTCCCCGTATAGCGTATAAGTGTAGTCAGTCCTCGGAATGAGGAGATGGGGTGGTGGACGGATAATAAACCATCGATAGATAGACATATGTCTGAATGAGTGTGATGGAGGCCAGCGAGTAGGTGCTGTGCAGGTAAACCTAACTCCCCTGATTCCAAGAAATGCACGAGTGATTGACGCTAGTGGCTACAGTCTTTTTTTGTTAGTGTGTCCGCATCTCATGCTGGAGACCCATTCAGAACAAGAATGAAGTGCGGGAGAGAGGGGTTTACACATACAATGTTTTGTTGGCTATAGCTACAAATATACCCATGCTACTTATGACATTTTGTGACCCAGGGTCACATTTAAGCATTTCTATCATATTAAGATGAACTAGACTTGATGGATACACTTTGTCAGTAGTGCTGCTCACCCTGTTGTTCATTTTTCCATTTAGAGTCAGATCCGAATGAGTTGCTTTCTTAACCTTCAACCACTGGACCAGTGGTTTCATGGTGATCCCCTACAAAAAGAACACAGACATTGACTTAAAGCATAATCGTTGTCAGATGAGGACAACTGGAAACATGACAAAATGCCCACTTATATAATTTTATAACAGGTTTTATGAATTCAAGTGACTGTCATGTTTGGGAAATAAATACATCTTTGTATGCAGTAGTTATGGTGAGAATGAGTGGTTGAAGTGTACCACCTGAAGAATAACAGTGAAATACACCACAATGAGCGTGGTACCAAGCATCAGATTCTTCTCTGGTATTTTTTTCTCATCTAAAGAGGCCGCGAGTCCGTACGCCACTGCTCCTCGCAGGCCACCATAGCCCATTACCAACTGGTCAGTCAGGTCAATAGGAATTAATCGAGTCTGATTCAACAACCAGTTGAGGAAGAAAACACCTGCATATATATATATATATATAAAAAATCCACAGTTGACATAAATTTTTATGAACATACTAATAGTTTAATGCAGAGTTCATAAGGAATTCATGACTTTTAACTCACCCATGATCCTGAATACAACAATGAAGAGGATTGTGAGGAGGATGAAGCCAGTGTTCCAAACCCAGATGTCTACATCAATAGCTGAAACTCCCAGGAAGACGAAGATCATGGTCTCTGAGCCGTTGGCCATCACCTTTAGAACGTAACGTAACGTTAAGACAGATTTCTCATCCATGTTGGCGGTAATGTATTTCTGACAGCAGACACCGCAGAACGTGATCCTGTCAGACACAAAACCACAAATCAATGATTATTGTAAACTCTTTTCTGTAAGAATGATTAATTTAATCATTTAGAAATGTACAGTATTTATTTGTCTTCATTTATCAGGAACGCAGTGCTTTAAGAAGATCTTACGAAAGTATCGCAGAGAGTGAGAGCATCTCAGCTGTCAGGTAAGACAGGTAGCCAAGCACAATGATGAAGCCGGCTTCGATGATCTGGACTTTATAAGTGATCCTGGTCAGCATTGATATCAGAATGGCAAACACAACACCAAGAAACGAGCCTCCAAATGACACAACAAAGAACGAAACTAGGAGAGCCAAAGAAGTGTGTTACTGGGGTTATTTCTGTTGACTAAAACTAGAACCATTAAAAAGTCTGAAATTATACGTAAAATAAAAAAATACATTTAAATAGAAAAAAAAATGAATTTTTTGTATTTCAGCTAGTTGCTTCAATTTTCATTGAAGATCTGTGTCCATACCTATTCCTTTGATAATCTCTTCGGCGTTGATCTTCGGGCCTCCCAGAGACACAAATGCATCAAAAACATTATAGAGCACCTGTGACAGGCAAAACGCAAGAGATACACAGTACATAACATTAGATGAGCGTAAAGGCCTTTAAGTGGACTCTGACAGTCAAACACATTTTATATGCACATGCTGTAATTATACAAAAAATGATAACTGAGACTCACCACTGTGACGCCATCGTTGAGCAGTGATTCTCCGAACACCAGGATGTAAAGCACTTCATTCACATGCACTTCCTCAAACACGGCAATCACTGCCACAGGGTCCACGGCAGACAACAGTGCACCATACAACAGGAACTGCAGAAGGCCGATGTTCAAGTTCCCTTGAGGGTTAGTGAAATTGTCTGTTTTGTTAACTGAGCAAAATTCAACTAAGCTCGCCAAAATGCGGCATTTATTCAGTAATTTGATCAGAATTAAAAAAATTACAGTATTGTGAAAAAGCATTACTATTTCAAATAAACGTTTTTGGTTCTAATGTATTTTAGAAAGTAAAAGCACATTTCTTCAGTGTCACATGATTCTTCAGAAATCATTAAAATATGATGATTTGATACACAAAACATTTGTTTTTCTTATAAAAGTTTGTAAATGGATGAACCCAGATTTACCCATTGCATCCCCTTCATAGCAGCCCCACATTGCAACGCCAACTGTGCCAGCATTCCAGCATGTTCCGATAACAGCATGGACGAGAATGGCTCCCAGGTTGCTGAAGAATAGTTTGTTTGGCATGCAGTAACTTGCATCTAAGACGATCTGGGGAAGCAAGTAGTAGAAGAAGTTGACGGGGATCAGTTTGAAAGTCTGCGCCTTGTCTGCTCCCCAGACGATTCCTCCCAAAATAAAGCCCATCATAATGAGCAGACCACTCTCTGGGATCACAGAGGTGAAACTGTGATTCAGTTGAGCAACTAGAAAGAGAGAAAAGAGACAAAAAAACAGATGACTGAAAAGATTAATTTTTTTTTGCAGCCATTACTTCAGGTTTCAGTTTCACAGTGTTTTTCAGAAATCACTTTTGATCAACTGAATGTGTCCTTTCTGAATAAAAGTATGAATTTCTTTAAAAAAATAAATAAAAATAGTGGAAGAAAGAAAAAATGCATTTTACTGACCCCAAACCTTTTAAACGGTAGTGTTTATATTGCATAGCTTTATATCTATATTATATTGTAAACAGTTTTTGTATACATTGCTAGATAGAATTATTACAATTAACCTTACCGATACAAATCAGTCAGTATTTAATCCAATCATGTTAAAAATGCCATTTGTGCCACAGCATGTCATACTCAACACATCATTTTTCACTGTATCGGAAATGAGGAATGTGGAAATGTTCATGACTTTCAAAAAAGTAACAAAATGTGTTGCGAGGCACTGTTAGAACAACCAGTGAGATACTGAAAAGTCTAAAAGTTCCCAGATTTAAAACTGCCGGTCGCTGAAGAAACGCTCTTTAAACAATATTAAGTTCACTTCGTGAAACAGACAATGAACAACTGAAACTATTTACTTTGCAGGAACATTGTGTTCCATGTGATTCTGTGGCTAAAAATGAAGCTGTCCCACAGATTGGCGTTTCACCTTCTGCAGGAAAGGAAGTTAGAGGTAGATTGACAGCTCATCCTGCTCATTGTTTAAGGTAAGTTAGTTAATATAGTGAGGCTTCACATATTTTTTATTTTGTGAACCAGTTTGTCAATCTTATTGGATTGTTTGAAACAGTATGTCACTTCACCTGTACCTTATTCAATTGGTTTTGGAAGTATGATGAGAAATGTTTGATCTGATCAAACTTTTTGACAAATCGGAGCACAGTTTGAGATAGTATGTTAAAAATGTTTGAAGTGAAAAATGTCAGAACACTTCATTTATTCTTCATTTGCTCTCATTTCTAAGTTAGAGAAATGAGTCCTTACCTACTGTATTTAAAAGCTTTGCCACTGCCAGACGAGGTCCGTCATGCTTCTTCTCAATGAGATTATAGATTTGAATGCCCATAATTACTGAACTTTACAATGTCTCTGTGGCATGTAAATGATAGCATGCACCAGGATTATTTCACTTTGATCCGTGTTATTTCGTCATGGTCTATTCAAACGTGTCACATTGTAAGGCTTCAATTGTTCAGCCAACCAACAATTACAGACTACACTATTCACATTTTATGTGGATTATGCATTTACTTTTGAGTTTGGTGTAGTTAAATAGTTTAAATCTTGCCAGCTGTGGAGTTGGGCAATAAAAGATGTTATACTTAACTCACATAGCCGGCCTAAACTAGTAAACTGTTCTGCACCTTGTTGGCCCCTCTTTTCTATATATTTCTATAACTACATCCATTGTCAAAAACAGTCAGGAAAGTTACAGCTTCTGGGGATGTCCATGTCCTAAAATGATTTAACAGCTGAGAACACTAAAATAGTGGCATGCATCTTTTATGGAAATGTTAAGTAATTGATGTACTTGCTGTAGTTGTTTCTCAATCCCTTTGCCGCATACCTCGGTCAACATTTGAGAGTTTGTGATACATCAAGTCCTGAATTTCTTTATGCCGCCTTTTTGATGCCTGTTGCAATGCTCGGAGAGACTTTCACAAAGAGACACAATTATTATCTTTTTCAGTTTCTGTCAGATTTATATGCATTTGTTAACTAAATATTGATTTTAATAAGTAAAAGCTAGCTATTGTTATATTTTTAGGTTTTTTTGTCACATGAAATTATGTGATGAACGGGACAGAACAGACCAGACAGAACACTCATTTGTTTGTTTGTTTTATAATGCCACAGTGGAGTGATCCGCACAACCGATTTGGCACAGGTTTTACCCTGGAATCCCAATTCGTGCCGCAACCCAGCCCCGAGAGTGCACTCCATTAATTATTTAATGTAGTACATTATTAACTAGCAGTAAGGTGTTGTTTCAGCACTGTAATTTCTTAGAGAGTAGATCTCTCCAGCTTTGTCCATGACTGCCGGTGAAGTGTTACAGATCATGTCCTGGAACTAAATTATATACCTCATTTGCTTCTCACCAGGAGGCAGTTAACAGAGTTTATGAACATGGGATCTTTGCACACACAGAATTTGGACATAAAACTGCAGGTCAATTTATGAAACATTTAAATCTAATTAATTACACAACATTCACATTATTAACTGTATTCTGCAAAAAAAAAAAAAAGAAAAAAAAAGGAAAACAATTAAATTATTTTAAAAAACATTGTAAAAAAAAAGTGGCTTTAGATGTCATTATATTGTTTGTTTGTTACATTTAAAGCATGTCATTGACCTTTTGGCAATAAATTTAGCAATTTAATTTGTGAAACAAAAAAAAAGATCCTCCTGCTGTTTGTCATTGAGGCATGACAAATGAGATAAACCCGTTTATTTTACTTGACTTTCAAATGCAGAATTACAGATGTCTAAATATTTCTATTTCACTGTAAAATTTACCTATTCAAAGTACATTTTACAAGAAAATGTTACTTGTTTTACATGAAAAGTTGTGTTTAATTGAATTGCCTTATTTGACATTTCTTTGTCATTATTTGTCAAATATACTAGTAATTTCAGAGTGAAATCTGTTTTTGTTTTTATTTTTGTTGGTATCTTTTCTGTATTTGCTGAAAGTATTAAGCACTTTTTATACATATTGTGGCAAAAAAAAAAAAAAAACGTTTCCTCTCCTTTCTGTGTATAAAACATTGACTGATCACCTTTAACTCAACCTTCATAACGCTGTGCTCTTTGTATTCTTTGCTAATTTCTTGTCCACTCTGTCTCCTGTTAAATCTTCAACAGCACTGGTCACTTGCTGTCTTTTTATGCCACTACCAAAGGCAAAATCTCTGCCCAATTTTACAGTTATGTTTCCACAAGATTATTAAAGATTTGCAATTAATGCCATCTACACCTTCTTTGAAACCTGATCCTACAGCATTCAGCATAAAACTGCACACTCAGTGGCTCTTAGGTGAAGCTGCATACTGCACGTTTAAGACAATCACTGTAGTAAAAAGCATTAATCTAAATATGAGATTTAGACTGTAGTATCTTCATGAAGCCTTTAGGTGGCAGGCATAAATACTACTCCATTATGAAACTGATTTCTTAGACTACTGAGTAACTGTTTGGTTTGAAGTCCACCATCCAAATATGTCTAATTTTTATAAAAAGGAAGTGTCGCTAAAGAAAGCTGCCCTGCTTTATTCATTGTGCAATGCTGTCGTGCATTCATCTGGCGGAAAATGAATGTGATTTTGTTTTGCAGCACATTATTTGGCCTTTTTTAAAGTACAAAAAAGAACTTGAGAGTTTGTCTGTAATCCGATGCTGAGGGTATTATATAACCTGTTTGATTCCCATTTGATAATAAGCTGTAAAATGTGCCCATTTAGTGCTATTCAGGGCCATTCAGTGGGTGTACATTTTACCTTCTAATTTTTCTGCATTACAAACTCAATTGGTGAACAGGTAACACCATGATTCAGACTGTCAAACGGGGTGGAAAAATTACTGGCAAAGAATGCTGTACCTCAAATACCTCAATGTTCTTTAACAAAATAACCTCACCCTTTATCGAACATTTGAATCATGAAAAGGTACCAAACTTTAACTTAACCACACTGTAAAAAAATTGCACGTTACATTGTATTTTTAATATACCAATCTACCGAAAAGAACACAGGTGGTAATAAAAAGCAAGATGATGGATTCGTCAAAAGTAGCTCTTCCACCACCGAGGTAAATATATACTAATATATAGAAGGTGCACACTGTTTTATACATGCAAAGGAAAAACACCATCATGGTAACAAAAACGACACTAAAATAATGCAATAACCAATAAATAAGAGGAAACCGTTATTTCAATGATAAGCCATCAAATGTCAAGTGCCATGCTGGAAATTCTGGGAATGTAATTCTTTTTTCACAGCATAACTCCATATTCCATAATTCCATAAAACTGTAAGTCAACAAGATTTTACAATAAAATTACTAAAAATGTCCAAATTAGATTACTGTTTTTTTATGTATATAGTTATGACAACTTACTATGAGTCAAAGGTTTTTACTGTACCATTTGAGGGTACAGTGCAGCATTCCCAAAAACCGAAAATTGCTTCAGAGTCACAAAAATGCTTACAGTAGATTTTTCTTTTCCTTTTCTATTTGTATTAAACTAACCTTGTAGATAAAAAAGATCAGTTCGGTGCTGGAACTTACCCAATTTACAGAGCCAACAGGTCAATATCCAGAGGGCCACCAGGTATGGCGTTTCCACATGATGCCATTTCCAGATGACAATAGGTAATGTAGTGATTGTCGAAGCTGCATGTCCATCGGTGGAATCGTTGGTAGAGGTAGTAGTATTAGTAGTGACTGATGACTTTGAAGAATAGTTAAGGCCTACTCCAGCACATGAACTACTCAAAACGATTAATAATGCTAGAAGGAGTGCAAACTGCTGTAGAAATGCCATCGCAGACTGTTGTTGATCAAAGAACGTTAAGTATTTAACTTTCTGCTTTAGCCTACTTGCATTTATTAGCTGTCATTGATGTTGTAATTATGTAGTCAGTCCTGTATCCCGGTGTTTCTAAGTGACTGTCATCAGTGTCTTTCTCCTCTCTCTGTCAGTCTGAGATTGATATGCATATGGTGTACATTCCTTCTCTTATTTGTCCCTCCTCTTAGAAAATAGAGATTCACTTTGGAGGTAGATTGTGACCCCTCCCTGTTGTCTCTCACAGGTGTGTACTTATTTGTGTGGGACTCATCCAAAGGATTCGTTTGACGAGTTCCTTGATTGAAGTGGGAGTGTTCGAACACCTTGGGCCAAGAGTCTGAGAATAACAGAGACCCATACATATGGCGAAGACAGATAATCAAGCCATTGTGTTTTAAACATCAGTGTCATGAAAGCTCCTACTGTTCACACAAGCCTCAGTTGAACGTAAAGCATTCAAGACAAAGTTAAGACATTTCTACATTTATAAGTAGTTGCTGTTCCACTCTTCGTCATTCATCATTTACATCCACTTTACTTCATTTTTTATTTTAATGTAATTTAATCTGCACTGCAGAAATCATATTTAATCAGTGTTTGTATGTAGAAATGACTAAAAAGCCTCGACTAAAATGATACATTCTGCATTGTGTTCAGAAAATGCCTCTTTCACTGTTTATTTATTTTTTCATTCATACTTTTTGCTAAGTAGGATAAGAACATAAAATCAAAATATATCTTATCTATTATCTTTTATCTTATTTAAGTCTTGTTTCACATATTTTTTATCATTTTACATCTATAAGAAAAGGTAAGGGATCTGACATGAGCTGATTTCACAATATTAAGGTTATTACTGAGACATAAGTTCATGACTCTTGAAAATATTAATTATTGCATTACGGCGAGTTCATAATGTGCAGTTTATTTGTTTGTGTTTGAGGTGAAAAACGCTGTCCTCCCTCTTCACACCGGAAGAGACGTCCGCGAGCCTCCATGACCCCCATAGATCTGTGTTTATAGGACTCTGTGCTATCAGAAAGTCATACTCAACATCTATTCCTGAATTAGTCTTCTGACCTGTTTAACAATGAATCCTGTGTTAAGCCAGATTCCAGACAGATACAGACACATATTTTCGATTGACACATTGATCTTTTTGAAGGATTCCATTAATAGGTCACGAAATGTCTAAATCATTGGTAATGATAAGACCAGTACCCTATACCCCACTGTTCCTGCTCCTTTTTTTAAAGTTGATAACAGCATACATTTTACACAATTCTTTCAGAACCCAAATGCTATCACAAAGAAATATTTCCCACCTAAAGTCTCGATGCCAATAGCTGAAATATAACGGCTTTGTGCTTCGGGCATCCCAGTCCCAAAGCGATCCCAAAGTGTGATCATTGTTTTTAAATGGCCTGCTTCATATTTAGTTTTTTTTTTATACATTGAAATTCTATTAAAATATTTTATTACATTAGGGATATTTCTTAAATGTTATATTTGTAATTATTTACTTAATAAATGTCTGCATAAATCATGTAAATTTCATTTTCATATTAAAAATAGAATATTATGTCATATTGTAATTTTTTCTTCCATAACTATGTACTTCTTTACTGAAAAGAACTGATGAATTTTAAGCAACGCTGTCTTTAAAGAGATAAATGGAACAGAAAAACATTATTTTTAGTCAGTATTTTCATTAATTCACATGACCTGTCTATGCATCTATGAAACAATGTCATATTTCTCTCAAAGAAACACCCAGGGGAGGTTTCAGAAGTTGTGGTTTTGCTATGATATGGAGGTAGGAAACATTTACAGGATCAATAATGCTTACGGGCAGTGTAACATGTTGTTCCATGAAAGTTCATGTTTTGAGGACATCATCTTTAAGAGGTTTACGCTGCAGTGTCTTATAAAACGTAAATTTTAACATTATTAAATTCTCGGAATGAAAGTAGGAAAATGTTTCAGAGCATAACAGTGCAATCATTTTTGCCCTGTACTTTTAAACATCATTTGTGACGTCAGGAAACAGGACATCGACAGTATCGTTTGTATCATTTTTTGTTCCTAAAAGTTTGTCATGCCCACAACGCATTATTCATTTTTAACGATTGTGGGACTTCCTTGACACACTCCAACAAAAGATGCTTTCTCTTCTTTTTTTTTGTTTTGTTTTTAACTTCCTGCTAAGGGGGTTGACTTTGGAAAGGTAACAGTACAGCAGCACACATAAGGTTTAATCCTGTCTGACATTTTCAGACATAGATCAGTCTGTCCATGTGTCCTGAGCATATGTCATTCAGCCATGTGTGAAGGTGGAGACGCTATGTACTGTTTAGATTTAACAGGCCTCATGAAACTGGTTGTGTCACAGGAACAAAGGTTTGGCCATTAACAAGCCAACTCAGCTGCTTAAATTTACTGTTGCCAGTGAAGGACTTCCTCAGCTGGCAGGAAAGTATTTTTTACATTAAGAAGAAGGTCAGGACACCATAAACATGTGTTAACCTGTATTTACACATGCAAACACACCCGTTATGTGTATTTTACCATCTTTATCAATCAGTGGTGCAATCAAACATCAGTGTCATGTTATAAACACTAACTAAATATTGATCTTCTCATTTTAGAATCACATCTGGAAGCGGACAAGATTTTCACTTCAGTGTTAGAAAACACCTTGACAGGAATATAAAAGAATGATTCACTGAGATGAGTAGTGAATCACTTTCCTCCTCGTATGAGCTCAGAAAATCCATGAGCACATAAATCCTGTATTATAAAGAAACATGCACCGACCTGATTTTAAAAAATGATCCTTTTAGGGATGTGTGTAAACGAATTGAACTTAGGAATTGCTAGAAAATTAAATAAATAATTACAAAAAAGATGTGAGTAACATTTTGAATTCACCAGGAAATGTAGAAGTCGAAACTGCAAACACCTGAAACACACTTGAATACTTGTTGCACATTTACTTTCCTGAGGAAACTTTTCCGATGAGAAAATGTTCTTAAAGTTACAACTTGCAGATGAAAAGGAACATGTGACGTGTGTGAGACAAGTGAAGTTTACACAATAAAGCATGTTGTGGCAATAGTGTTATAGTAGAGCTAAGGGTAGGCAATTTGTTACATGAAAGCTGACCTCTCTCCAAATTATAAAAAAGGTTAATTTAATTACTACTGCTCTGTTTAAATAACTAACTAAATTTACTTGGTCAAAAATGCAATAAAATGCTGATAAATATTATACCATTAAAATACTTTGAACTATCTTTTTTTTTTTTTTTTTGTGATTGCAAAACTGAATATTCATCATCATCACTCCAATCTTCAGTCTCACATGATGCTTCATCATTTTAATCATTTTAATATGACGATTTGCTGCTCAGGAATATTGAAAACAGTAGTTCTGCTTCAGATTAACAATGTTATTTATGTGTTTTTAATGTTTTCAATGTGTATGTGCCATTTTTTGTTTATTTTTCATTTTTTTATTTTTTATTTTATTGGTTCTGGTTTGAAAGTGTGAGAACACAAGCAAGATTTCAGACCTAGGATGGAAGGCATGGTTTTCAGTGAATAACAACATTAGTGCTTTGTGCATCAGCAAAAGGATGTCTATAAGAAAGTAAGGAGACTTTTGAAATGAAAAAAACTATGGTGGTATAACACTGAGGCTACTAGCTCATAAATGGGCAAGCAAAAAAATCCATTTGGTCATCACAGACAGTGAGTCTTTGTGTTTTGTGCTTTGTGTTGTTGATCAAAGATGGACGGCCAGAATGGGCAGTGCCCACAAAAACCGCTCCCGTGCCCCACCTTGGCCATTCAGATCACTGTGTTGTTAATACCCATATACAAGTCATATACAAAACTACCAAGAACCTCAAAGTATGACCAAAGAGAATGAGATTATATCTGAGGTTTGGTTGGGTTAGCATGATAGTTAGCCCCTGTTGGTCGATGTTGTAATCGTGACCCCTTGTTTGGGATTTGGCTTGAAGTCAGATCTAGAGTCATTAGTCATCATAACTGGTTTGATTGGTGACTGGCTGAGAAAAGCCTATAACTGTCCTCATTCATCCCACAGATACATGGAATAACCTCCTAATTTTTCTACGGTCAATACCTCTCAAGTCATAAACATCAGTAAACAGCAGACCTTTCTGATTCATAATTGCATTGCAGCACATCAGCGCATAGGCTCATCAAATCTGAACGAGACATTACTGACAAGCACACAGCCAGCTGTTACATTAATGACAACTGATTTTTTAAAAAAAAATGTTTTTAGAGTTTTTAGAGTTAACAGTTGGTTTATTTGTTTATTTATTATTTATTACATGCAAATACACATAATATATAAATTACATATAAATCAATTCATTGCTTAAAATGAAAGCCTTTGTTTTTTTGTTTTACATAAAAGTTGAACTTAAACAGCTTTTCTTCAAGAAGCCCATGTTAAATGATTTTAATGCATGATGGCTGATGGGGCCATGCATAGCCATTCGACATGCAGCTGAAATCTAGCATTCTGCCTTCTTGAAATGTGCAGTTATCACATTTATTTCACATTATTTCACATTAATTTTAATCATGAATTATAGCGTTGATTTTAATTAATTATCAAGTGAGAGAAGAAAGTTGTGTGTGAATTGCGTCTCGCTCTGCAATCAGTGAAGCTGAGTTTAATTCCTTCAAAAAAAATAATTTCACTGAAATTTGCTGAAGAAAAATATATGTAGCGATTTAGTATTAAAGCTATTATAGGCTAAAAAAAGTTACATGTCATTGCTGCGCCGAAAGTCTGAGTTGTTATGAAATTGTAGTCTGAACAAGAAAAAATCATGACATCAAGTCTGAAGAGAAACAAAAAAAATAAACAGTTTAGATACAGTAGAGTCCATATATATATATATATATATATATATATATATATATATATATATATATATATATATTCATATATATGTGTGTGTGTGTGTGTGTGTAATGACTAAGGCCACTTTCGGCTGGTTCCGTTCTAGTGCACTTTAAGTGAACTGGATTTGGTTCCCATGTAAAAATTAAAAAAATAAAAAATAAAATAAAATAAAAACACAAATAAAAACTTAAAATTAGTTCAGGAATTCAGTCTTCAAGTTTTTTCCCAGAGTTGAGCCCGTTTTCTTGTTGACCAGCAGAGGGTGTCCTTAAGACATTAAGGAGCCAACTTCACCAAGCTGGACATGGAATCAGATATCTTGGTAATGACTGCCTCTCTGTGCTCACTGTGACCATTTCACAGTGAAAGAAAGAAAAGAAAAAAGTTGTTATTATTGTTTATCATTATTTATTAATATTTAATGAATTGTCTATAATTAATTTATCCTGGTAAATTAACCTGGAAAGCAAATATATAAATGCAGATTATATAACAGTAGGCTATATAAAATATAAAAAAATAGCCCCATAGTTTTTTTTTTAGGCCTATAATGTATTTATATAGCCTAAATGTCTACTTTTATTTATACGTCCACATAATGTGATACTGACTAAACCAGAGCACTAGAGGCGTTGAATGCAGTGGAAGCGGTCGCGTCGCGATAGGACTCTGTACTGAACTCGTGTACCCATGATGCTGCGGGTTTGTCGAAACTTTGACAGGCACGGAAGTGGATTCAAGCAAGTTAAAGCGAAAACACAAGACATCATTTACCACGCTGTGTTTGGATATGAAAATGTCCGAGTGTCGATAATTTTTCGTGTCATTATGCGGTGCTGCTGTCAGCGAACGCTCGCGGTTCAGGCGCATCTTGCACGCGCTGCGGAGCTCATTGAGTGACAGGTAAGCGCTGGTTAACAAGCCGAAACCTTTCGGTCTGCATGGGTAAAACTTTTCTTGGGGCTAGCTGGCGTCTCGACTGTCGTCACCTAAATTTGTGAGCGGGGGGCAACCAATCCCAAACGTGATATCTGTTTCATCCCATTGAAAGTATGACAACATATCGCATCCTGGAGCTGTTTGGAAAAAAAAACTTTTATTTTACCTGCTGTTTAAGCCTAACGGTACTGTACCTGGCTACTAAAATAGGCCACATATCGTCTGTTTTGTTAAAACTCAAGAAAACAACTATTTAAACAACACAACACAAATACTTAATAGTTTTTATATTTGGGTGCAACCAGGGCTGGACTGGGACAAAAAATCAGCCCTGGACTTCATCCAGACCGGCCCACCATGCATGTAAACATGCGCGCGCAAACACACACACGCACACACACACACTACATGTCTATACATACATTAATCTGGATGTAAAATTACTGATTAGAATGTATTACTATCAAAACCAAGAAAAAAACTATACAAATAATAAACAAAGAAAATGTAAATTATTTTATCAGGCTTTATTTTAAATATCTAAAGGTCTTAATTTATGTGCTTCTTATTATTCTAATAGAAATATTAATTCTTAGGGTACACAATTTCTGACTTTTTTTTTTAAATATTAATTCACACAAATTACCTCTGACCTGTTGGCTGCTTATAGTAGGCTAGTATTAAGACCACTGAACTATAGTAAGCATTATTTATAAAGACCACTGATCTACAATAAAATAAAAGAGTAATTAAGACTAAGAACGTTGTGTAGTGATTTATTTTAAAATTTTCATAACATAATCAAAGGCCTTTAAAAAGCCGCAGCATAAATGGCTGCCCACTTCATCCGTGTGTGTGTTCACATTGTGTGTGTGTGTTCACTGCTCTGTCTGTGTGCACTTCGGATGGGTTAAATGCAGAGCATGAATTCTCAGTGTGGGTCACCATACTTGGCTGAATGTCAGGTCACTTTATTCAAATGCAGAGCTCAATGCTAGGGTTCAGAACTTGTCTTGCCCTGCCAAAAATAAATACATAAACAAAGATAAAAATAAAATTGCTATTGTTTTCTTTGTAAATAAGCTGCAATCTCATTTCACAATTGTAATTTCAATACCACAATAAACACTAACTATTGAGTTCAAACATTAATGAAGACAAGTGAACAGTCAGTAATAAAAATGTTAAAAAATTATCATAAATAGCACCGTTTTCAGGTACAGATATTGCATAATCAAATGTAAAATACTTTAGGTGAAAATATAATAAATATGTACTGTAGTGCACATATTTAGCAAAATACTCTTTTCTTATGGCTATTTTTCAATCTCAACTAACCTGCTATGGTCTTTAAAGGGCTTTCTTGAGGTAAATGTAACATTCTGTGAAATAATTGTTCTCCTGCTGTTTTGACTGATAACTGATCGATATTATTTCTGAGGCATATATACATTTCTGTAAGTTGTACTGTATCTTTAAACAGAAAGTAAAAGATGATCGGTTTACTTGAACTGAGGCGCTAAAGCGATCTGTCACATCACATTTTCTAGCGCCAAAACGGTATTGTCTGAAGTTTGTAATAAAATAGACAGAACTTGAGAGCTGAGAATTTTAAATGCAATTTATGTAGATCAGTGAGTGGTGGCATATTACAGCTGGAATATCATAACTTTTTGAAACAAAACAATGCAGTAGCCTACGTGTATCATTACATTTCTGTCTCACCTCAGCAGTCAAGTCCCTCCCTGCTGACGTCTCCACTTAAGTCTTTTGCCTTCCAGCCAATAATTTATTTATCTTGACACATTTGGTGGCATCTGCCTCAAGTGCTTGACCTTTTCTCTCTCTCAACGTTCGGCCCCTCCTTTACGCTTAGATATTTTATTATTTAACATATTGAATTTCGTCGCAGTTGTAAAGTGGCCGCTTTTCAAGGCTAGAACTTGATTCTGATTGGCCAATGAGCAGTGAACACGTCACGTCTCGCAGCTCGCATCAGCATCAAGCGCACGCGTCGTTTTATCCGTTCTTTATACTGCTTTTTGTAATGTTTTAAATAAATTATTGTGACTAACGTAAAAAAAAAAAAGCATCTTGCGGCTTCATGAGAGAGACACGTAAAGCCGGAATTGGACTGTACAAAAATATACTTACGAATATATTTGCGATAAATAATGATTTAAAAACAAAATACATAACACACCGGCCCAACCAGACCCCGGCCCACCGGGAATCTCCCGGTAGTCCCGATGGCCAGTACA
Source organism: Carassius auratus (assembly GCF_003368295.1). NCBI lineage: Eukaryota > Metazoa > Chordata > Actinopteri > Cypriniformes > Cyprinidae > Carassius > Carassius auratus. Next base: position 29,016,932 of record NC_039261.1, on the reverse strand, counting down.
TGCCTGGGTGCAACCACCTTCATAGGTTTTCTCTAAAAATCTCGTACGTTACCTGTAAAACCCTTCATGAAAATATCAAATATTTTTTTAAATAAATAATTATGTAATATTTTGTTAATAATTGAATATTACATGTAATATTTAACTCATTGATTGCTGATGTCCAATACTATTCTTTACATGATGGTGGGTTGAAAGTGCAAAGTGGCTTTGTAAGATTGTTTTATTGATCAGATCGGATTGGTATCTTCTAGCACATGATCTAATTGTGAAAAACAGTGAAACTGAATAGGATTATCAGCGCATTTTTAGTGTTTGTTGAGTAAAGTGCTGAAGAGGGATCAGTTCAGCTGTAACAGTGGCTACAGTGTGTGTGAGTGAATAATTCATTTCTAAGATATGATCTGTAGCCAGGTTTGAATTTGGTTTCTTTTACAAATTTAGCATTTCCTGAGAGCAAAGAGAGAATTTATATATTACCACGCACAACTAATAAGTCTACTGTATCTAATCATAAAGCAAGTCTTTTATTTGGCCAGTGTCATGTCTAATAGGGTCAATTTGCACTGCATTTTCTCATCATGGTCTGGAAATCCTATTCCAGTAATTGTAGCCGAGGATAATCAAATCCTTTGAAAAGATTTTTCTTGAAATCTGTGTCACACATCATACCAAATATAATTCTAGAATTCCTTCCAGCACATGTTTTCAGAAAGTAGCTGGTTTTATGGGTTCCTTTGGACTTTGATGACGCAAGGGTTAGATGCTGCAGGAATATTGCGTTATCCTACATTCAGTCTTTGTGTCCGTTGACACAGGCTGGTGTCTGTCAGTCTCTGCTCTCTCTAGAAGACAATAGTTTAGATTCATGACATTGTTTGGCCATTGCCAGACTGGGTTTTGTTTGTGATTTTTGTTTCTTTGTGCTTTGTTATCTTTTTGGGTTGTTTCATATTTTTATTGTTATATCACTGTCCTTAGTTTGTCAGACATGGATCATAAGGATGTATTCGCAGCATTGCAGACGGTATGTTTGGATGTCATCTTGGCTCTTAATGGATCCCGCAGCAAATCGTCAAATGCTGACGCCATTGATCGTCTGTCGGGGGTCATGAGGCAGATTCAAGAACATGGTTGTGCTGTTGAACCCTTGATTACTGGCTTTACTGCTGTCTATCACCATTTTGATTTGGATGCACAGACTCCTGGCAATGGATATCGGACCCTAGTCAAGGTAACTACTGGTTCATTTTAAAAAAAAGTTGAGTGCATATAAAAGGTGATTTTTATAGGTTCAGTAACTTTTGTTTTATATTTGCAAATGAGGGGTTGGATGCAAATAAAGGCATGTCATAAAAAAAATTTTCAGCCGTGAAGATATTTGCTCTTTGCTGTAATCTAGTGGTTTAGGTGTGTGTGTGTGTGTGTGTTTTTTTCAACTCAATGCATGCTTTAGGGCGTCTGTTAAAACTCATTGGGCTCCCCTGCCTCCTCGGGAGGGATTATATAAACAGTGTATTTTTTTTTTATAAATAATTGCACAAGTATGCATAGAAAATGATGTAATTGTATGTAGCCTGATATGCACAATAAGATTCCATGGATGTTTTCTGTTTTCCACAGGTGGTCCATTCCTGCGTCACCCACATACTTCAGAAGGCCCGTTACATCGCATCGAACTGCAGTGGAGCATTTTTTAGGATGGACCATAATACGGCGGAAATGGAAGCATACTGTAGTGCCCTTTGCCAGCTGCGGGCATTGCTTTACCTGGCACAGATATTACTCCATGACAATCCCCATGGTCAGCTCTACTCACAGGAGGAAGGGGGTTTAAGGGAGCGGTTTGTGCAAGAGTACATCTCCATGCACAAAGCTTGTTTTTATGGTCGCTGCTTGGGCTTTCAGGTGAGATAATATTAATGGTTATTTTGCATAAAAAGTTTTTTCTTTAACAGTAGGAACCTCCCGTGAATAAAAGATTATATAATTTCACTGGTGCGTGCCGTTTGTGACATATGCAAATTGGTTCCAAAAACACAAAGTCTTTATTTCTTTGTCTCTGCTCCAAGTTTTCCGCCTCTCTCAGACCTTTTCTACAGACAGTGGTCATTAGTATGGTGTCCTTTGGTGAAAACTACAAGAAACAGCAGACTGGTTTAGGTAAGTGCAGACTCTGATAGGGTGCATCATAATATTAGGACTGCATGATTCAGGGAAATTAGACTCTTACAGTTCTCACACAATTACTTATCCATTTCACCAGTAAACTTTGATTTACTTACAGGTATAGCTGCTCTTTCTTTCTTCGCATCTGGCAAATACGTGGTAGATCCTGAGTTGAGGGGAGCGGAGTTTGAGCGCATCACTCAAAATCTAGATATGCAGTTTTGGAAAACCTTTTGGAACCTTACCGAGACTGAGCTATTATCAGTAAGTACAAGTATGTTGTGTGCTTCTATGAGAACAGATGAAACAACATCAGTGCCTTGTTATATTGTTCTTGTTGTTAAACTGTAGGTCTGCATTGATATTTACAGTACTGTTAAAATGTTTATGGTCAGTAAGATTTAAAAACCTATTTTAATCTCCTATGCTGACTGAGGCTGCATTTATTTGGAAAAAATACAGTTAAAAGTATTGTGAAATGTTTACCTTTACCTAATTTTATCCTTTCTGAATAAATATACTCATTTATTTTCAAAAATCTGACTGCCCCCAAACTTTTGAATGGAATAAGACAGAAGAGTTCCAATGGTCTTTTTTCTTTCTTTTTTTTTTTCTCTTGTAAAGAGTTTGACAAGGATTTCTTCCACTGTGGTGCAAGTGAATGTAATATTAACCATACCAGCTGTAAGTCTGAGTTTGCCTCTGGCCTCTGACCCCAGTCTCTCAGTCTCTGTGAATCCTCCAGTTGCACACTGGGGCCCTGGGCCAGTTAAAGTGCGCTTGATCTCACACGCACTCCGACAAGGACAGGTTTGTGTGTTTCATGAAAAAGAAAGAATTAATTACAGATTTTAAGTTAAACAGTCTATGGACTTAGAATGATGTTGAATGACTTTGAATGATTTTCTTTCAAACAGTCAATTCTGCTAATTGTCCTCCATATTCAAACTCTTTCCACAGGACAGTGTGGAACTGTTGGCCCTTTCTCGTCCCGAGGGGCCTCAGCTCTCTCTGCCAGGGGGTTTCAGTCGTCAGACATCTCCTCTTTCACCAATTCTGCTCATACACTTCCATGGTGGAGGCTTTGTTGCACAAACTTCAAAATCACATGAGGTATAACTGTGGCAGTTTTACCTCCATATATAAGGTTTCTCACCTAAATCTATTAGATTTTTTTTTGGCTGAGGCCCTTTCTGACATGTTCTCTCTATTGTAGAGTTACTTGAAGAGCTGGTCAAAGGATCTGAATGTGCCTATTCTCTCCGTGGATTACTCATTGGCTCCAGAGGCCCCGTTCCCCCGGGCTCTAGAAGAGTGTTTCTATGCCTACTGCTGGGCCTTAAAGAATTGCCACTTGCTGGGTTTGTAAAGCACACTCCTCTCCAAATGGAATAACTAGTATGCAGACGATAATAGTTTAATATGATGTAATTTTAATATTTACATGCTCTAGTTCAGCGGCTCTCAATTCCAGTCCTCGCGCCCCACTGCTCTGCATATTTTGCCCGTCTCTCTTTGTTAGCACACCTGATTCAGATAATCAGCACGTTAGAAGTGAGCTCCGTACTCGAACTGTGTTCCAATTGTTCATTGCTCCCTACTCCCTGAGCAGGGGAAATCTGTTAAAGTTTACTTCACTTCGGAACCTATATTCACTGATTTGTGCTGCACAGTGTCTTTACACACGGACAACTGTGACATCATATACCTTTGTAAATAAATACAATTTAAATTCACGTCTCGCACACTTCAATGTATTTTGATTGGAACATATACGTGCGAACTGGGCACCTACGTTCGAACAGAATACTATAATAGAATAGAACAAACGTCTGAAGCGCTAAGAGAAACGTACATAATGTGCAGAGCAGTGGGGCGCGAGGACTGAAATTGAGAACCGCTGCTCTAGTCAATAATTTAAATAGAAAATGTCATAAGTTGCACCAAATTATATTGCAAATACAAATATTCTACTCATCAAGAAGTATTTATTGAGCAGCAAATAGCATATTAATAATTTCTGAAGGATTATTTGACACTGAAGACTGGAGTAATGACTGTAAATAAGAAAATATTACATTATAAAATGAATTAAAATAGAAAAAAATTTAAATTGTTCCTGTGGCTCAGTGGTAGAGCATTGCATTAGCAGCACAAAATGTCATGGGTTCGATTCCCAGGGAACACACATACTGGTAAAAAATGTATAGCCTGAATGCACTGCAAGTCGCTTTGGATAAAAGCATCTGCTAAATGCATAAATGTAAAATTTTAACCATATTATACAATATTACTGTACAGTGCTGTACAGTATAATACTTTACAATTTCCATAAAATGCAGCCTTGGTGAGACTTCTTTTAAAAACATAAAAAAATATCTGACCCAAACTTTTTAACAGTAGTGTAAAATAATTATAAAATAATTAGTAAACTTATTTTAGATGAAGTATAACATCCCACTTCAAAACTTCCCAAAAGTATCTTGTCAGATGGCCATAATCTGATGGATGAATCAGTTTAATTTTTAAATCTAATGACATTGAAGTTTTTTCATTCCAATCGACTAGTATGAAAGCCAGTAATAACTTATGCAACACTCTTAAATATTAAGGTTACAAAATGCCATAAGAGAAAATGACTTTCTAGTGTAATAAATGTTGATCTGAAGAAGTATAACTTGTATCTCCATAGAACCATATAGCCAGTCACATATCCAATGAAAAGAGCTAAAGAACCATTTGAGCTTTATGTTTACCTTTAGGTGTGTGAGCATGATAGTAGGTGTGGACATTAACAGCGATCCATGCCAACCATGCCTCGGGAATCTCTAACAGTTGATCTTGCTTCACAGGTTCGACTGCAGAGCGTGTTTGTTTGGTGGGAGAGAGTGCAGGCGGTAACTTGTGCATAACTGTCTCTATGAGGGCAATGTCTCACGGTGTACGAGTTCCTGACGGGATTGTGGCAGCCTACCCAGCAACTCTGCTAACCACAGACGCCTCGCCATCCAGACTGCTCACTTTAATCGACCCTCTGCTGCCTTTGAGTGTGCTCTACAAGTGTATCGATGCCTATGCTGGTCAGCTTTTGAGTCAAGTCGTGTTACATACAGCGCTTTTACGGTAAAGATTGTAAAGATTCATGATTGTACTGTTTCTTGGTCACTCTTTCTATTTCAGGTTCGAGTTGTCAGTCAGTGCAACCAGCTCGGCAGATAGACACCTTGGCCGCTTTGGGACAGGACACAGTAAATTTGTTGACTAACTTTGCCCAAGGAGCGACAAATTGGTTTCAGAATTTATTAGAACCAAAAGCAGCAGAAGCATCCTCTTCAACCATACCATCATATGGTCCTTCACCTTCCAAGTCACATTCTGAAGAGAAACCACAGGAGGTCTATGAATACCCAGAAAACTTTGAACCACTCCGGTCTAGGTGTCTGGTGGATTTACATACACCTTGCACACCAATAATGAAGAACCCATTTGTCTCTCCTCTACTTGCTCCGGACAGTCTTCTCCAGGGGCTTCCACCAGTGCATATAGTGGTAAGAGCTGATGAAAATGCATTTCCAGGAACAGTGTTGAAACTATAGATTAAATGCTTTGATTGTTCTTCTCAGGCTTCTGCTTTGGATGCCCTGTTGGATGATTCAGTGATGTTTGCCAAAAAGCTTAGGAATATGAACCAGCCTGTGACGCTCACTGTTGTTGAAGACCTTCCCCATGGCTTCCTGAGCCTAGTACAGCTTTCTAAAGAAACCCAGGAAGCATCTGAAATATGTGTAAAACGAATCAGAGAAGTCTTCAAGCTAGAGGAACCACCTGCTGATCAGAGGCAGCCGGGACCCAGTTAGACAGTTTAGGCTTGGAATAGTCCTGATGGCTTTCCAAGGTCCAAGAACCTCCAGGGATCTAAATAACAATAAAGTTAAACTAGTTTTGACATCTTTGAAGCCAGAAGTGTATTAAAAAACAAAGTCACTCAATCCATCAGCTTAACTCCTGAAAGAAATTGTATATCCAGCAAATAATACCAAAGTTATAGTTATATAATGTGGAGTTTTTTTCATCAGAGTGACTCATTTTTAGGTATTTACAATAACTATTCACTGTTGTCTTCTGACCAAACTGAATGTCTCAGCATCCATCAAAATGTCACCATTGTGCCTGTAGTGATGCAATAAGATCAATCCTAGCTGCGTTTGCTCTGCAAACTTACATTATTTTTAAGCAACTGCACTTGTGGATTTTAAGTCACCATTTCTGACCTCTTATGTTTATCTGAAATGAAAATGGTTTGAATGTTTAATGAGTAGGGTGTTAAACACACCGCTTTCGTTTTTCTCTTGTTTAATTTAAAAATGTAACCTTTTTTAAATTTTGTGAATCTCTTTGTACCTCATTACTGGTTATTTAAACCCCATAAAGTTTATTCTAAAGTTGTGTGCATGTTTTGTGCATGCACTCTGTATGGTATTTTTTTTTTAATTGTTTAAATTGTCCCACATAAAGTGGCATTTAGTCCAGTTCGGCTCATGAACTGAAATTACTTTGACACCCCTACTTGTATTACAATATCAGCTATAGCATTATTTGAAAATGTATAATTAATTTGACAAGGATATTGGGATTGTACACCAGACAAGACTTTGAAGCCTTTGAGGATCCGGTTATAAGCTTCACACCATTGTGCCTTTTCAGAGTACTGATTGAATCTTTATATTAACACGTTACCTCATCAATTCTTAAAGAGGATCTGGCCAGATTTACCAGGAACTTAACTGTGATTTGTTACCAGTACATGCAGAAAACTAAAACGCTGAAGTGTGCTCAAATCATGACCAAATTAGATTCAGACCTGTACTTTTTTTCTTGTAACACTAAAGATGTTTGTTCTATACTGCACATTTCTGAGAGGATTTTGATTAACTGAATGTCAAATGCAATAAATAAATAAATAATCCACTATTTTTAAAGGAACATTGTTTCCGGTGCTGTTTTACATTTTTGTTACTACAAGAAAAATATGCTAACTTGATAATAAGTACTCACTTATTTATAAGAATTTCAAGTTAACAGAAAGAGTCAGTCTGAAAACATTAACAGTTCATTTATTAATATTATTATTTTTTATTATATTATTTCAATATAATTCATATTATTTTTTTGTTTTGTCTTGTATTATTAAAATTTATTATGACAAAGACCGCCTGAAATACACTATGGATGCCACAGTATTTAACAGAATAAAGGCATACATTCAAAGAAAGAAATGCGGTAAATAAACGCATGTTTGGTCGTCCTGTGGTCATACGAGCCTCCGTACCGTTGATGGCAGCACTTCATATGAAGCCCAATGACGTTCAAAACATGTCGACCGTGTTGACAGAAATACAACAAAGAGACGGTAGCGACACGATACGTACCACGTTGATTATCAATTAATTTACCTCACAATATAGGCAATATAGGATACTGACATTGGAAAAGGTAAATGTCTGGTTTTAACTATCAGATATTGTGCAGTAATGTAATGTGTTTAGCCTAGCTTAGCACAATCCACCTGCCAACTAAACTATCTGGTGTCGGTCTTTTCGGGATTATTTTTTTACTGAGTTAAGTAACGTTAACGTTAACTAACAACAAGTGAAGCGATATTTATATTACTTATGTAACGTTACTGGAAACGATTATCAGTCTCAGTGTTTGTAAGTCTGAAATGCTTGTGTTTTAAAAGTTCAAGCCAGACTTTTATTTCATGTTGTGGAGTTGTGAAGGGACTGACTTGGCGTTATTATATTTGGTCGTTTACAGGTTAATATAAAACATTTGGTTTGAAGTTTGAACTGAAAGGTACGGAGCCCCGCATATGGCATGCAGGATTTACTCTTTCGTTTCCTCGATTTGATAAGTCGTGCACGCGATTTATAAATCGAGAGAACGAATTAGTAAATTGTGCGCATGATTTAGCAAATAGTGTGTACGTTTTAGTACATCGAGGGAACGAATTAATAAATCGTGAACACGATTTATTTATTTCTTCTTGCATGTCATGTGCGGGGCTCCGTAAAAAAGTGATTTCTAAACAAACGAAAGTAAATATGGATGTAGTTAACTCCGTTTACCACCTGTCAGAAAGTAAGGCTATATTTATTTATTTATTTATATTTTTATCTCACAGAGATAAAGTGGTACTATCAATGACACTCACAGTAAAAGTGCCATGGTAATTCAATGTTATTTCTAAGTATAACATAAATGCAATGGATTTTCAATATGGGAAACATTTAGTATCGTGACAACAAGGTACTTTTTTAGTATATTGTGTATAATAAATTTTTATACTATGAAACCACCTTAGTGCTTTTTCTGAAAAGGGAATATTTTAATAAGTAATGACCTATTATCCCTCCAGCATTATACAGTTTTATTAAAAAACCTGATTATAACCGAGGGCTTACCAATATAACATATATGATATAGTTACTACTATAAAATGGTAATAAATTAATACTGTATAGCTTTCAGAATATGTCATGTCATTTTCAGGTTTTATAGTGAATTGTCTTTGATTTTCACATTGTTCCTGTGTAGGTGGCACAGCTGTGGGCACAACTGGATGTCGGCACAGAGGAAAGGACAAACAAAAGATCTCCACCTTACTTATTATTTAAAGAACTGCCTTGTATTCAGCCCTGTTGGATGTTTCAACTGCAGTCACGCTGAAGTATTCTTTGGTGTATTAATCTGCTGGAGTGAATCATACCTACCAGACAAATATATAAATATAAACAAGTGATCTCTGTGATCAGAGTAAGACATTTGAGAGTTAAACTGCATTTGAAGAAAAAAAAAAAGTGAGAACTGGCATCCAGAAGACCACAAAGCTCTGTTTGCATACTGTAAATATTGCAGAAGTGTAGACACGAAAAGAAAATTCTGGTCTAGGTCTTTCTGTCTTTCACATTGCCTTAGCAGAATAGTTCTTTATTACAACCGTCCAGGTATAATTTTCTATACTTTGTGCAGGTTTGCAATATTTATACACATAAATATTTATTTCTCTTCTTTTAGAAGAGACCTTGTAATATATATTGTGTAGCAGCATTGCTCTTAGTTATAGAGTCTAAGCTGCATTTAGAATTTGTAAAGATTCTTTGGTGACACATTTTATTGAGACCTTGTGGACACTGTGCATGGTTTACTAGATCATATTAGATCTTAGGCAGGTGTTTTCTAATAAAAAGTGGAAAAACTTTAGAAACTTAAATGACAACAAAGATGGAGAACAGTGGCCCGGGTGTCATGGGATTGAGCACACACAACAGGCAGCATTTAGGACAGCCTAAAGCTTCCTCTCAATTAGGACCCCAAACTGCGAGTGCTCAGCCTGGAAAGGAGCCCATGGTGACCCAGAAACCAGCCAATGCATCTCAGGAAGGACCTGGTATCAGGTAAGCTTGCTATAATGTCATATGTAACACTTGTGTATGTATATGTGGTACATTTGACATGTATGACATGTGTACACTTCTGTTTAAAATTTGGGGTCTTTTGAAGGTTTTGAGGCTGCATTTATTTGATATATAAAATAAATAAATAATGAAAACAGCTAAATTGTAAAACATTATAATTAAAATAAAAAATTCTGTGATGGCAAAGCTGAAATTTCAGCACTTCAATCTTAAGTTTCACATGATCCTACAGAAATCATTCTAATGTATGGATTTGTTGCTCAAGAAACGTTTCTTATTATCGGTGTAACAGAATTGTAACAGTCTTTACTGTCACTTTTGGTCAATTTAATAAGTCCTTACTGAATAAAATGTTCATTTATTTCTTAAAAATATTACTGACCCCAAACATTTGAACAGTAGTATATATACATTAATATATTGACACAGGTTTGGTGATGACTGGAAAAAAAGCCTACAGCTCCCTTCTAAGGACAATAGAGTCAAAACTTCTGTAAGTATTTTAGTGAAATGTTTTAAACTTTCACTTTTTAAAACTATTGCAAACAAATATCCAATTACAGATCTCCTTGTGATCCATCAGTGTCATACTCTTTCTTTCTCACAAGGATGTGACCGCAACCAAAGGGAATGAGTTTGAGGACTACTGTCTAAAAAGAGAGTTGCTGATGGGCATTTTTGAGATGGGCTGGGAAAAGCCATCCCCCATTCAGGTAGTACATGCAAGAACTTAAAAACATAGAACGACATGGGTATGCTCAGTGTTTATGCTTAAAGGATTAATAATTCACCCAAAAATACAAATATGAAAAAAAAATGTACTCATCCTCGGGCCTTTCAAGATGTAACAGAGTTTATTTCTTCATCAGAACAGATTTGGAGAAATTTTAACATTACATCACCTGCTCACTAATTCTCTGCAGTAAATGGGTGCTGTCAAAATAAGAGTTCAAACAGCTGATTAAAAACAACAGTAATCCACATGACTATAGTCAAATCAATGAATGTCTTGTGAAGTGAAAAACGTAATGTTTGTAATGAACCGTCCCTTCTAGATGTTTTTAACTTCAAACTGTTGCTTTCTGTATTGGCATAAAAGCCACAATAGTAATGGAGCATAATATTGTTTCCACAATGATCAAAAAGAAATATGCCCAAATCAAGTACCTGATAAAAGCACAAACAGTCCAAAACCAATATATCGGTGGAGTTTCATGTTTTTTGTATTATGGGCTCATGTTTTGGCCAGAAGCGACAATTTAAAGTTAAAATGCCTTGATGAAATGTGTTTATTGAAAACATGCAGGGTTTCTCCTCACAGGATGTTAATTGATGAACTGGAGGGATGTGGATTACTTGTGGATTATTGTGATGTTTTAATCAGATGTTTGAACTCTCATTTTGACGGCACCCATTCACTGCATATGATGTAATGTTAAAGTTCACCAAATCTGTTCTAAATAAGTAAAGAAATTTTTGTATTACCATGAGGATGATTTTAAGCAAATTTTAGTTTTGGGATAAACTATTTCATTGATTTTTATTTGTATTTATTTTTTTAATTTTAGGAGGAGAGTATTCCTATTGCCCTTTCTGGACGCGATATACTGGCTCGAGCCAAAAACGGGACCGGAAAGAGTGGTGCATACCTGATCCCCCTTCTGGAGAGAATTGACATAAAAAAGGATCATATCCAAGGTATTTCTTTCCCAAAACAGTTTACACAAGATGTACCTTTTATCCCCCACCCCCTTTTTTACTGTACAATCTTTCTGTCTACCTGCAGCCATTGTGATAGTTCCCACTCGTGAACTGGCTCTGCAGGTCAGTCAGATCAGTATTCAGATCAGCAAGCACCTCGGTGGGGTCAACGTCATGGCAACCACAGGTGGGACCAACCTACGAGATGATATCATGCGCCTGGATGAGAAGGGTAATGTTCAGTGATCTCCTAATCATAAAGAGATTACAATGTGAACATCCTCTGCAGTAAAAGCATGTTGTTCAAAACTTTTTTTTTTTTTTTTTTTTTTTTTGCAGTTCATGTTGTTGTAGCAACACCTGGCAGAATTTTGGACTTGATGAAAAAGGGCATAGCCAAAGTGGATAAAGTTCAGATGATGGTTATGGATGAAGTGAGTACTGCGCATGATAACTGTACATACCTGTCAGAATATTAATACAATTTATAATTAATAAAATGATTTAATTCAGTTGCACTCTGTCACAACTGAGCAGAGTTATTTAGGTGTTCTATGTTATCAATACCACTATCTAAGTTGAAACTTCATTGCTTGTTTTATTATAGGCTGATAAGCTGCTCTCTCAGGACTTTGTGGTTATTATTGAGGACATCATTGGTTTCCTTTCAAAGAACAGACAGATTCTGCTCTATTCAGCCACATTCCCCATCAGCGTACAGAAGTTTATGGTTCGAGAAATCTGTGCATCATTTTGAACACATTTATGCTTTCATTGTGCTCATCCGTCTCTTTCTACATCTGCAGATTTGACATTTGTACACTTTGTATCTCTTCAGGCAAAGCATCTGCAGAAGCCCTATGAGATTAATCTGATGGAGGAACTGACCCTGAAAGGCATTACTCAGTACTATGCTTATGTCACAGAGAGACAGAAAGTCCACTGCCTTAACACACTCTTCTCCAGGGTAAATAGTCCATTTCAGTTCAGGAATAAAAAAATATATATATTTAGTGCTGGTAAAATGTCATGTCACAACAATGATGAATTCATCAGGCTAAGCCATCTAGATGAGTTTGCAAATTTGAATTTTTGGGTGAACTAGACCTTTTATGCTTTTAGCTTCGCCTGTTGGAGTTTTGTTCTTTTGTGAATTATAAAAAATGACCCAAGCACTTGTTCTCTCAACAGCTGCAGATAAATCAGTCCATCATCTTTTGTAACTCTACTCAGCGAGTGGAGCTTCTGGCCAAGAAGATCACGCAGCTGGGCTACTCCTGCTTCTACATTCATGCAAAGATGATGCAGGTACTATATTCCTATGTTCCAGTGTAATTAAAATCTGTTCAGTATGATTTCCTAGTTTCAGTCAAATACTTGACATTTGTGACTGCAAACTAATTGTGCATCATGTCAATCATACGGCAGGAATACAGAAACCGTGTTTTCCACGACTTCAGAAACGGGCTCTGCAGGAACCTTGTTTGCACAGGTGAGTGTAGTACATTTATATAGCATCTTACCTCATTTTTGTGTAATTGCATAATAATAATAACTAAAAATTAAAATCTCTTGAAACAGATTTATTCACTAGAGGCATCGATATCCAGGCGGTAAATGTGGTCATCAACTTTGACTTTCCCAAGAATGCAGAAACATACCTGCATCGCATCGGACGCTCAGGTGAGGTTAACAAACAACAAAGATGTGGTGGATTAAATTTGGAATACGTTATCTAGACTTGACATTTTTATTTTGTGTATAATGTATCATTATATGATTTCTGTGTTAAATTTTTTAGGCAGGTTTGGACATCTGGGTTTGGCAATCAATCTCATTAGCGCTGAGGATCGCTTTAACCTGAAGACCATTGAGGACCAGCTGATCACGGACATAAAGCCCATTCCTGGCAGCATTGATAAGAGCCTGTATGTGGCAGAGTTTCACTCCGTGGACCCTGACTGTGAGGCAGAGGAGCCTCAGCGGGGCGAAGGGTCTGAAGCACATTAGGAATAGGAAGCACCATTACAGAGCAGGTAAAGGCATAATTTATGTACTTATGTCATGCAATGGGGAAAATCATCAAACGTTTGTTCATTGATCTGAGAATACCTAATATTACGATGTCTGTTCCATGTTGATCCGTGATAATTGTGCTGACTTTAGCATTTGCTTCTTCTAGGGCAGCTGGAGAAACTGAACCAGACGGTTGCATCTGCTTTTGCACAAAACCAGTAACTTTTCTGCTCAGAACTTTCCTCATCTTTTCCACCTCCACAGTATTTTTTGTTTTTGTTTTTAGTCGCTGTCAGTGTTTTGCTCTCTTTTTTTGCATTCATTGTTCATTTTTGGGGTAGTTATACCCTCTTCATAAATGACCATACACATTCCAGTTGAGACATGCAAGAATAAAAACAAAACATTCAGAGAAAAGTTCCTGTTTGATAGAAAACAATAAACAAAGGCAGTGGTGAAAATGGGACAGAGCATACTTGCATCATTAGTTGAGAATTTACACACAAATCCTAGAACAAAACCTGTTGACCCCAAGTGCCTTGATAAATATCATCTCTCTCTTAGATTAATATGTTATTGCTGTGTTAAAGTATTCCCAAAGACTAAACACAGGATTTTGCAGCGTATTGGTGCTACTGGATTCTGTGAAAGAATTATTGGTATTGATTTACTGATGAGAAGCATTGTCAAATTCTCTTCATATTTAGTCTGAGGCAGCTAGAAAAACCAGCATCCATGGAAATATAGCAGAGCTCAGGATTCAGTGGTCAACATGAACCATTGCACTAAACTGCCAGAGAAAAAAATCTGCAATAATATTGGTGCTTTTTGTAGTTTAATTTAGTAGTCACAGACCAATGCAAATTTGGAATTCATAAAGACATATAGATGTAGATTATGGTTTCAGTCAGACAAAAATTTCACAAATTTAGTTTATCTTGTGGTGATTTTTATATATATATATATATATATATATATATATATATATATATATATATATATATATATATATATATATATATATATATATATATATATATATATATATATAATACTTAAAACATTATACTAGACATTACTAATCTAAACAGGCATGCTAAAACTGACATAATATGAAAGGTATCAGACTACTACATGAACACTGATTAAAAATTTCACCACAATGCAGTCATTATACATTAAATCCTCAAATATGTATGTAAAACTGTTAAATGATTTGTCAAAAGTGTCTATTTGGTGTCTTTTTTTTTCTTCTTCTTCATTTAAGGGTTGGTGAGAAGGTTTTCATTTTCCCCCTCAAAAATAGCATAATTTACAGTTTTCTTTTTAAATGAATGAGTGTATAAAGTTGTTAATGAATGGACTTTATTACATTATTTCCAGCTATACATTATTTCCACATATACACACACACACACATTTATATATGTATGTGTATATGCGTATATATATGTGTGTGTGTGTAACTTTGGCAGAAAGGAGGCAGAATTTTATTTTTATTCCCTTTTGGCTGATTACCAGAGGCTTTACATAAACTCATGTTGAATTTGACATATTTTGATTAATTGAGTATTATTTTCATTCAGCAGAATTGTAGCATCATCTCAGTGGCAGCTATGATTTAATTTTTTCCTCCAAAAGATGTTTGATTGTGTTTATTTTTTATTTTTTTTGCTATGCAGGTATATGTGGCATATAGCTCAAAGCTTTAGCGTAAAACAGCACTGGTCAGGCCTATATGCATTGTGCAGTTAAATTGGGAAACCTTGAGCCAGAATGCAAGTTTCTGCTCATGATGCTGTGCTACTGAAAATATTTTTGTTTGTGTAAGACAATTAGCATATTTCGGAATCATATTTTAGTGGACAAACTTTCATTCTTTATCCATTCTGTCATGCAGTGGTGAGCTGTGAATTTTCCCTTATGTTTTATATGGTTTATTACAGTTAATGGAAGTGAGGAGCAGATGATATAGGGACAGTCGTTTAATGTGAATTTTGTATAGGGTTCTCCAAAAAAAAAATGATGTGTGATACCCTGTTTGTTATTGATGCAAGAATGGTCTAATGCTAATGACTGTGCGGCTTTTTGTGAGCGATTTATATTTTGTTTATTTCATTTGAATATAGCTTGTGGTTATAGTTGTAACTTGAATAAGAATGAATGTGCCATCTGTCCCAATCTTCAATACATTCATATGAGTGATAACAGTAGGGGTTTTCTTTGGGAGTGTGGAAAAGTATCTATATCAGGGATGTATTTTTTTTTTTTTTCTTTCCCAGAGGAAACACTTTAAAGTTTAAATTGGTAAACTCTTCTTATTGAATTGACTGTATTAAATATTTTTTGTGAATCTTTTTTTTTTAGGTTTATTTTTCTGATTTCTTCAATTTGAACATAAATTTGTCACTCGAATGTGTTCATAAATCTTATTAAATTGTGTCCTGTATTGTTGTTATTATTATTTATTATATGCCTATTTCATTATTATTATTTACTAATTGGACACATAGCTGTTTATTAGAGGAGAGTTTTAAAATGACTGGTTATTACACAAATCTGCCTAATCCAGGGTTTTCAGCATTTAATTTAGACACTAAGCATCCATTGCATAAATCTAATAACTGGTTCTGTTTGGTTCGATTTATGGGAACCCAAGCAACCTCCAACGCCTACTCGTTGACCTTCATTCAAATGCCCTTTTACTTTGTGTTTGCTCTTTCAAACCCGCTTCATTTTAACGTAGTGATTGACAGGTAAACCGACCAATAGCCATTTAGCTTTGGTTTTGTCGACTTGAAAGTAGGAGGGCTACAGGGTAAAGGCGTAAGGGGAGTTTGACTCGTTTCAATGAATCGGTTCTTTTGAACAGTTCATCTGAATGAACTCAGGAATTATTTTACGTATTGACGTCATTGCGTCATCGCTGGGCATAAACTTATTTCTATCACATTTTATAACGAGGGTGTTTTAGTTTTAAGTTTGTTGAAGACATAATACAACTTAACGTTAAAATATACTCATATTGACATGAGAACTGCTCGGATTCTTACATGAAGCAATCTGTCCTACTCTACGAGAGTTGTAGGGTACTTAAGTTGTAGGTTGTCTACAAACCGGTAGGTTGGTGGTTCGATCCCCGGCTCCACCTGACCAAGTGTCGAGGTGTCCTTGAGCAAGACACCTAACCCCAGCTGCCCCCGAGGAGCTGGATGGCGCCTTTTATGGCAGACACCGCCGTCGGTGTGTGAATGAGTGAGTGGATGGGTGAATGTGAGGCAAATTGTAAAGCGCTTTGGATGGCCATGTGGTCTGTTGAAAGCGCTATATAAATGCAGTCCATTTACCATTTACCATTTAGACGAGACTGGTTTTGTGAAGCGATTCAACCGACTCATTGAGAAGATCCGACTCTGACAGAATGAATCATTAAAAAAACGGACATCGTTAGAACACGTGTTTTTGTAATCTGGAGAACCGTCCTCTGTGAAGCTCAACGTGAGTTGTCATTTGATTCATTGTTATTTAGCATATTTTCTAAAAATCTAAAGCACTCCTCAGCTAGAAATATCACTCCTTGTTAAACCTAAACAGCATTTATATTTCCAGTGTCTGTAGTGTCTCACGAATAACAAAAATCGTGTGGATTTTAGCTTTCAAGCTAATTTGTCAATAGATTATGCGTTGAATTTGAACATGGACGCTTGACGAAACAACAGCAGCATACTGCTTCTGATCGTACAAATCCAGTTCTTTAGTAATTTTCTTTATGCAAAAGGCCTTCAGGGACTTTCTGCCTAAATATGACACGCATGTTTATCATTCACAAATGAAAACTACTGATTACATTTCAGATAACAATCTGCTCTCCATCTGCGTTCTCGTGCTGTCCTCCTCTGTCCTGTTTAAGAATGGGCAGTGTGTTGGCTGCAAGTGCCCCCAGCCCTCCTGCCCCAGGGCCAGGTGGAGCAGGTTTGGTGTCAGTACCTCCAGGATTCACGATGCCCTCCGTCTCTCCCATCTCTGCGCCTGGCAGCTCTACATCCGGGCTCCAGGAGACCGAACCTTCTCTTTCAAACCCCGGTGGCTTTGAAGAGTGCCACCGCAAATGCAAAGGTAAGAAAATGAATAAAAATAGGAATAAAAATTATTAACAAAGTAGTTAATATAGAAGTTACATAAGAATTTGATCAAAAGTGACCGCTAAGACACAATTTTAGAAAGGTTTCTATTTCAAATAATAGCTGTTTGAACTCCCTTTGACCTTATGAAAAGTCCTTGGTGCAAAAATAATCATTATTAGAATTAGAAGATACTGAAGACTGGAGGAATGGAAGCTGAAACTTCAGTTTTGCCATCACAGAAATAAATAACACTTAAAAGAAAACCGTTCTTTTAATACTAATATTATTACAGTCTTTAATGTATTTCTGGACATATAAATCTATCCCTGCTAAACATTAAAAATGTTTAAAAAAAATGCATCTTTTGTAGGCCTACGTCTGCGGTAACATTTACATTAATGGCTGATTTATACTGAAAAATGTATTACCAAAAAATCTTATTTTGGGGATTTCATTCCATTTTAATCTTTCTTTAAATGTAAATGTGACACAGAAATGAATTGGAATCGAAAGGCTATTCTTAATCCAGCTGTATCGTGTATGACTTTGGATTTACACAATTACAAATTCTTATACTCTTACACTAATGTCTGTTTGTCCCTCAGAGGTGTTTCCTGTGCAGATGGAGGGTGTTAGACTAACAGTGAACAAGGGCTTGAGCAACCACTTCCAGGTCAGTCCACTGTGTCCACCGGTGGATTTTGTTGAGCCATGTTTAAAGGAAGTATTCTTGACCATCACCATCGTCCCTTGTTGTATTTCGTAGGTCAACCACACAGTGTTGTTAAGCACTCTAGCAGATTCCAGTTACAGGTTTGGAGCTACTTATGTGGGGACCAAACAAACAGGACCAGCAGAGGTACACAAATCTAGCTTGCGATATAAATATATATTTTCCCAGAACAAATGCTGTTGAAAGTCTAATTTAAAAAAGGATTTTGTGCCATTTATCTAAATGTTTATAGTTTACCTACATTTTTTTTTTTATCAGGCCTTTCCCGTCATAGTTGGTGACATGGACAACACAGGGAGCCTAAATGCACAGATTATTCATCAGATCGCAGACAGAGTGCGCTCGAAATTTGCATTCCAGGTGTGTATTTGTGTAAAGAGCCTATATGTTGTGTTTTTATGATTAGTTGAGTTGTGATGTAATGTGTTAATGCATTACTGGATGTATTTGTCTTAAACAGACTCAGCAGCAGAAGTTTGTGAACTGGCAAGGAGATGCTGAATTCAAAGGAGAAGATTTCACTGCTGCTGTGACCTTCGGCAACCCAGACGTCTTGGTTGGGTCAGGTAATTGTCTTCTGTTTCATCCATGATTATTAGTGCCTCAATTTGAGCTTTATTTCAGCAACTTTATTTGTTCTTAGTCTTGGTAACTCTCTGTTCCTCTCTCCTTCTGTCCCTCCATCTCTCTCAGGAATTGTTATAGCTCATTATCTCCAGTCTGTCACTCCGTCGCTGGCATTAGGAGGAGAGCTGGTGTACCACCGACGGCCCGGAGAGGAGGGAACAGTCATGTCTCTGGCGGGCCGGTATACAGGTAAGCACAGAAAGAACTGTGGTTAGGTTGGTGGTGTATCAAATTTCCATGCCGTGATAATTGAATCTTTATATCATAGTGATGAATTATAGTACAAAGTAAATTGAAAAGATCCCTCCTAGGCTACATCCACATTAATCTGGATAAACAACTCTTTTTTCTTTCTTTTTTTCTATGTTTTTCAAATAACAATAGAGCCTTTTAAATATAATATGCAATAAAATTTGCAAAGAAAATAGATATTGTAAACAGATAATTAAAGGGCAATATTTATATTAATAATATATATATATAAATATATAAATAGTCTGTAAGTTTTGTTGCCAAATTGTAAAAATCTGAATGGGCATTTGCAAACAGGCAGCAACTTTATCGCCACACTGACACTAGGAGGAGCCGGAGCTCATGGGTCGTATTACCACAAAGCCAATGATCAGGTAAATGTCCATTAGCAGAGTGAGTCATGTCTTTATTTGTTCATTTTTTTTGTTTTGTTTTGTTGCTTTATAATGACTTTTTGTTGTTTGGCATTAGTTGCAGGTTGGCGTGGAGTTTGAAGCAAGCACCAGTATGCAGGACACTAGTGTATCATTTGGATACCAACTGGACGTCCCCAAAGCTGATCTGGTCTTTAAAGGTTAGTAAATATGTATGCATTGGTACATACAGACAGCAATCAACAACATTTTATCATCTTGTAGGGTTATGATGAATTAAACAATTGCACATGTGCTCCTAAGTAAAAAATAAATAAATGAAGTGCATAAAGAACTTAATAAAAATGGCTCTATATAAATGTAAAAAGTAATTACTTTTACCTTAAACAAAGTGATATTAGGTGGCATTTACAAGCAAATTGATTAAAAAAATTAATACTAAGGGTACACTAGGTTTTAAATATTTCTGCTTCAAACTGTATTTAATAATTATGGAATATTGTGTTTTTTAAACATTGAATTAAAAGTCAGATACAATTTATGTAACCCAAAAAAAAAG
Organism: Carassius auratus; assembly: GCF_003368295.1. Lineage (NCBI taxonomy): Eukaryota > Metazoa > Chordata > Actinopteri > Cypriniformes > Cyprinidae > Carassius > Carassius auratus. The sequence continues at coordinate 28,996,899 of NC_039261.1, read as the reverse complement.
AAGGAAAATAATGCAGGACTTTTAATTATATACATGCCCAAAATATTAAGACTTTTCATGAAGTAAAAAAAAAAAATAGAGAATTGTATTCAACTTTTGTCTTTTTATTCACTCACATACTATTAAATAACAATAAATAATCTATTTTAGTCACAAATATGTAATTGTGTCATCGTTCATTGAGCAGCATTCCATTTCAATCTTATTTAAAACATTTGTGTCATTTCAAGGAGTGTTGCCTGATATTCCAATGAATAACCACAGATACCTTATTTTTTATCCTGTCTGTGCAATCTGCATGAGATTTCTTTGGTTAAAATGTATGGGATATGAATTTTTCGCTCTCTCTGTAGGATCCTTAGAAAGTAACTGGGTGGTTGGAGCCACGCTTGAAAAAAAGCTGCAGCCTCTGCCTCTGTCACTGGCCCTCTGCGCTTTCCTCAACCACAGAAAAAGCAAGTTCCAGTGTGGGTTTGGCATCACCATTGGTTAATACTTCCTTGATGCATTTTACACACCAGTGCTGTTGCTGGTAAAACAGCAAAGATTGGACACACTTGCATATTTATCCACATCAGTCAGTAAACATGAAGCAAAATAAAGTCATATTTTCTTGTTAGTTCCATGTATCAGACCAACTTTTGCAGTGATAATTCCAGTATATCCAAAAACATACATTTAAAAACATCACTACTGCTTGATGCATTTATAACAGAAACCAAGAGCAAATACACACATACAATTTGCCTTTCATTTTATTTTTTACATTCATTTATAATATATTATTTCCTTGTTTGTTTTTTGTTTTGTGTTTGAAGTAGTAGTTCTGGATTTGTTTATTTTCCCTACGCAATGAGTAGGGATTTTTTTCACAATGATTTTAATCATGTTGCTGGATCTCTGTACTCATATAAATACCTATAGAAATAAAATATATGCATTGCAAGTATTGTGAAACATGGATAAATTCTTAAAACAAACATATATCTGTCCAGCAAACAGAGATGCATGTTTATGAATGTATTTTTGTTGGTGTAAATATTTTTATTTAGAGGTAGAATTGTTTTTCTAATAAATTTGTCTGATACCATTGCATTTAGAAACATAAACAAGAAAAGAAGGAAATAAAATCATGTGCTCTATTCTATGACCAAATCTGAAATTTATGATGGTATTTTGCCACACTGTTATAGTTTTTTTCCCACCACATACTGTGCCTTCACAAACACTTTATAAATATGTATGTGTATTGCCTAATAATCTCTCCACACCAAGTATAGTGTGTGTATTATTTAAGTATGATTAAGTATAAACCCTATAAATGATAAATTAGACACATTGAATGGTCATAATATTGCCTGTAGCTGGTATGATTGCTTTACTAGCATTAACACAGTCATTTTTTTTTTACCAACCCCATTGACCCTGTGTGTTTTTGTTCTTTTTGTTTTTTTTTAATACATGCCAGAAAAATACAAAACAGATTAGTTGCCCCATGTCCCTTGGTTCCTTCTGAGTGATTGCATGTTCAGCAGATATCAGACTCTTTTTAAATGCAGATAAGTGTTGTGATGAAGAGGGCAATGTCCAAAAGGATCCTCTTTAATACCTGACTCATCAATCATCATTACAACATCCTTACGTTAATACGTGCAGACCAACATGCAAAGACAGCGATGTACCTCTGCACTTGAAGGATTGTGAGAGCGTACTACTTTCAATGTAATTTTCTTTTACCGAACCGTAATTTTATTGACAAATATTAAAATGCAATAATATTACCATTTAGTATGCATAACATGAAAACTACAAAGTTTTCCCTTTGAGTTCTACCTTAAATTCATATATTATAATCAACATAATGTGGCCATTTAAGAACAGATGATTTGAACAACAGTGATGTTAAATACAGCATATTTTCTGCATGAATGCAGCCATAATAAGCTGTTCACCGGTATGCAACTGAATCAATAAGACAGAAGCTCAGGGGTCAGTTCTCTGTGATTGATAAGTGCAGATGCGAACAGTCTGGAGGGTGGTTTTGTGTAACTGGATGTAACCTTTTACCTCACTGGCATACCGTTGATTTTTTTCTTTCAAGACTGTGTATCAAACCAATAAACACCTGTCTGCAGATCCTGTAGTAACCTTATGCTGTTTCCTCATTAATCATTTACTTAATTACATCACATTATATCAGGGATTTTCTTTTTTTACTATTATTCACTTAACACTCTTTTTAACAAAGTTCAACCAATTAAAATTTTTGAGATTTTTGTAAAAATGCATTTAAATTAAAAATATTTTACAGTAAAATTGTCCTTTTAATAAAATAGCCATGGGAGCTGGCATGGTTTTAAGAAGAAAAAAAAAATCCCCAATAATGAAGACAATTTTCATTAGCAATACTTTAAACCAAAACTAATAATACAGGAATTTTTAAAAATGTTTTCCCTTTTCCTTCATTTGAAAGTTTTATAGACATTAAATTAGCTTGTTATACAGTACTCCTCTGACTCTGCAGGAATAATTGTGAGTCACAGATCTGAGTTCAGTTCGGTTCGGTTGATTTCATGATGTGGAATAAGTGACATGGCATGTACAGCTGACAGCAGGGCACTACCTTCTGGACTTTACTGCCTTTATCAGAGCTCAGAAACCCATTTAAATACAGTGCTGTTACCTTCTCAACACTTACACACAGAAGAGGACAAGAGAAAGGTAAGGATCTGGACAAAAGCACAAATTAATGCATACTTAGGAGTTTTTTTTTTTTTTTTTTTCATTTAAATGCAAGCTAGTCAAAAATATTTATTGTGGTCTTGCCTAACAAAATGATTTTATTTTTCTTGTAGAGTCTGCGCATAATCATGAAGGTCCTTGTAGTGTTTGTCATTGCAGTTTTCACTGGTAAGTGTTTGCGAGTGTTTGAAAACAAATTGGAGGTGCTCTCAAAACTGGTCAGAAAATATAACCAGTTAATATATTTTAATTATGATGAATCCTTTAGGATGTCATGCCAGTATGTTGTGGCAGGACGAGTCAGTCCCCAGTATGGATATGGTGAAAAACGCTTTCTGGCATTACGTGTCTCAGGCAACCCTCACAGCTGACGACACCCTGCAGACGATCCGAAACTCAGAACTGGGTCAAGAAATCAAGTAAGCATAGAAGATGATGAAGTGATAAACTGGCTATAAAACAACTTTGATAAACACAAACATCTATCTCCATTTCTCCTCAGTGACAGGATCTCTCAAAGTGCAGATGCCATCAACAAATACACCCTGGCCATTCAAAGTCAAGTAACTCCTTTGACTCAAACCCTGATGGCCAAACTTTCCCAAGAAGCAGATCGCCTGAAACTGCGCCTGGAACAGGAAATGACATCTGTGCAGTCCCAGCTCAAGCCTTACGTTGATGAGATCAGAAGTGATATTGAGGAGCAGGTTGAGCGGCTGAAGAAGGATGCAGCTCCATTTGCAGAGGCCCTGAACTCTGAGGCCCTGAGATCTGCTCTGGTCCAGGGGGCCGAGGAGCTGAAGGCCAAGGTGGAAAGAAGTTTGATGGAGATGGGTCCTCAAACCGAGGAGCTGAAGCAGAAACTGGACCAGCACTTTTTGGAGTTTCAGATGAGCATGTCACCATTAGCCCAAACCTTTCAGAGTCAGCTGGCCCAGAGAAGTCAGGAGCTCCAGAAGAATCTGGCTCCCTATTCAGAGGAGCTCGGCAAACTGGATCCATACGCCCAGGACCTGAAGGCCCAGTTAATAGCTCTCTGGGAGTCCTTTGCCAAGAACAAGCAGTCTTAAAAGACTTTTGAGAAATGCTAAAGGACACTTCTTTTACCACTGGGGGTTTCACATAGTATATTTCTTTGTTGCTCATGTATGTTTTTCCAAAAAAATAAAAATGTAATAAAATAGCACAAACACTCCTTTATCATGCTGTGGTCACTCCAATTGTGTGAGCGTTTTTCAAAACAACACAAACACTATCTCTAATATACTACACTATGTATATTTGTAATACTGGTGTCCATTTGCACGATTTTAATTGCAGAAATGAGTGTGAGGCTTCTTAACTTTAGATTAGATTAGATTCAACTTTATTGTCATTGCACATGTAAGGTACAAAGCAAACAAAATGCAGCTAGCATCTAACCAGAAGTGCAATAAGCAGTAAGTACAGGATATACAGTGTTTACAATATGTTACAAATGTACAATAAATATACAAATAAGGTGGTAATATTCATAGTTTACAGATTTTAAATTCTATCAGCATGATATACAGATAGGTGTACTATGAACATACTATACGGATGGATTATGTAATAAGTGTGTGTACACTATAAGCAGAAAAGTATTTAATTCTGGCAACCCAAATATGATCACTAAAAGTTATAAGGCAAGTCTGTGGCCATCACACACTATGCAGATTACTGTCAGCTCTGCCCAAAATCAGCAGATTGGCTCTGACCTTCAGCAACTAGCATCTACGTGTCCAATTATTATTAATATCAGTATGAAAATCATGTGTATTCCAGTCTTTAGAGCCACAGACAAAAGAGCAAGGGTTCAAATCCTGATCATTTTGACGACACCCTGTCACCAAGCACCCAGCTGTTTTACTTAAAACTTCAATCTTAAGGTCATGTGGCCTTTGAACCCTACTTTTTGTAACATTTCAATTAAGATAAATAGCCTCGATAAAAGTGTGTCGGTCCACAATCTATAGAACTTGACATTATTATTTTCTGTGAAAAATAAAACTGGTCTACTGAAACATTAAAAGAGCAATTACAGTTGTGAAAATGTATAATGTTTGCACCTTTACATTTTAAATAATATGCATAATATCTTAGGTAATAATAACAACAATATAAAACTAAATGTGATGTAATGTTTTTAAATGTAAAAAAACTGATGCATTGTCAATTACGCATTTGATATATATTTATATTTCAACTGAGGCCTATTAAACAGATAAAGAGAGTTTATCACAGTCCTCTTGCACAAACTCTTCATGCAAGAAATGCTCAAGATAATAGACTGATTCTGATTTGCTGACATGATTATCTTATCCTGTTCTAGTCTAAAACGCAACGACATTTTCCCATAATTGATTGGTAACTGTGAAACAGATGTATTGTAGAAAATAATATAATCTATTCAAAGAAGCCAACAATACATGGGCACATGAAATACATGAGTCAAGTGTTCTTAGCTTGCTGAGCTTAAAGTTACAGCTCCATTTTAACAACGCTCCTTCCAAATGAGGTGAATGAGAAACAGTGATTAAATCATGACTAGAAGAGAGATAAATGATAAGCTTTGATCCTTGAATCATGCAAGCCAAGATGCTTTATAGTAGCAAATGTCTTGTTGCATAACAATTAAATATTAATTATGCTGCAACAAATGTCTTTTTTGTTTTGTTACAGTAACATCAATGTCCCACTTTTTATGACTCGGTCAATCTGTTTTCTGCTGCTTTATGATTATCATGGTATTAACAATTCAATGGTGTTCAATAAAAATACACTGATGTTCAAATATGACATTGTGACTTTGTTCGGTGCTTTCACTGAGATACCTCTGGCTAGAACACCTAACCCAATGAGCTACATTAGTTTTTAATGAACCAGTTTTTAAATTATAGAACATTGTGTCCTTTTGGAACCTTAATCATGCAACGTGGAATGGAAGACTGCGATAAACAAGTATCTAAAGAGAAGAACTTTGGACACAAGCTGCCAATTCACCTGTTCAGTCACATTATGGCTATCAACATGACTGTGATCCAAGTCATATAAATACCAGCTGCTTCCAAACTCTCGTTACAGAACACATTGGAAAATCTGTCTGGTGTACTGTCCAAAACCAATCATGAAGTTTGTGGCTGTAATCTTTTCTCTCGCTGTTATTTCAGGTAAGAGATCACCAATGAAATCAAATCTTCACAAACTCAAAATGCATCTATGCTTATGCTTAGAACTTGGATCACTTCGGCAGACCATTTGAATGGATTATGTGATGGTTTTCTTTGAGAGCTTGATGGTACAGATGAGATGTCTACAACTGACAACATTAACAAATATTTGACACATTAAAGAATATATTTGTGCTCCATTCTGACTTTGCAGGCTGCCAGGGGAACTTCCTGTTTCAGGATGAACCAAAAAGCCGCTGGGAAGAGGCAGTGGATCAGTTCTGGAACCATGTGTCCGGGCTGACCTCTAAGGCTGAGGAGATGAGGGACAACATCAAGGCCACCCAGCTCGGCAGGGAACTAGAGTGAGTAAATGCTACAAAACATTGTAGCAGAGCAAATATTTGAGATTTTGAATCTGTAAAGACGTAGGAAAAGCTAGACTCATTCCAGTCCAGTGTCAAGAAAGCTGATGTATGACAATGAAATATATTGCTTTGCAGCACTCTGATCAGTGACACCATGATGGAGCTGCAAATGTACAAAGATGACTTGCACACCAAACTGGCCCCTTATGCACAGGAGACTGCCAAGAGATTCAATGAAGATGTTCAGCTGCTGGCGAATAAGCTCCGCACACATATGGAGGACGCTAAGGATCGTGTCGGTGAATACACAGAGGAGCTCCGAACCATTGTGGAACAGAACGCTGATGAGGTCAAGAACAGGGTCAACAACTATGCCAAGAAACTAAGGAAACGTTTTAACAAGGACATCCAAGAGATCAACAAGTGAGTGACGGCAGTAATGATCTAATCTCAATTACTGCATATCTTTTGTTCCACCTCTATAAAAGGTACCCTACCGTTTGTGCAGATTTAAAATAAGTAAATACATTAATTAATTTGCATGCATTAAATTGAATACATTATTAAATTGAAAACATTTAAGTGGCAGTAAAGACATTTATAATGTAACACATTTTTTGAACTTTCTATTCATCAAAGTATCCTGGGAAAAAAATAACAGTTTCCACAACAATATTAAACAACGTAACTGTTTCCAACATTGATATTAATAATAATAATTATAAATGTTTCTTGAGCAGAAAATCAGCATATTTGAATGAGCATATCAGCGTATTAGAATTTCTTAAGGTACATGTGACACTTAAAATATAAATAATAGTTGCTGAAAATTCAGCTTTGTCATCACAGGAATAAATTAGATTTTAAAAAATATATAAATAGAAAGCAGTTATTTTGAACTGTAATATTTTATAATATTCATAATTTAGAGTATTTTTTTATAAAATAACTGCAACTTTGGTGAGCATAAGAGACTTCAAAGAGAACATAAAATATATGACCAACCTCATATTTTTGAATGGTAGTGTACATAGCAAACTTTCTGTTCATGTATATATTGTTCATGTTTAATATTGAACAGCATTGTTTAATATGCCTTATTGACACTGACAGTTTAGGATGTACATTAAATAAATAAAAAGATTTACATTTTGATTTTGATGTTTCTATTACCATAGAATGAGCAATAGATATGATAGTCAAAAGAATTAAAAGAATTCAGTTATTAGATAAAATAAAAAAATATATATATATGTTACAAGTAAAACAAGTAAATTCTAATCTATGAAAATTCTATGATTGTTTCTTCTCTGCTCTAAAGGAAAATGTCCACATACTTTGAGGAGGTTCAGTCTCGTGCTACTCAGGGTATGGAGGATATGAAGGATCGTCTCGAGCCTTACTTCACCTCAGTGCATCAGCGTGCTGAAGAGAAGATGACAACTCTGGCAGAACTGCTGAGAAGCCAGGGAGAAGGAATAAAAGAGAAACTGGAATCACGAATGCAGGACCTCAAAGAGAAAGTTGAGAAGAACACAGAAGATATGCGTAACACAATGCAGGAAAAGGCAGAGGAGATAAAAAATTGGTTTGAGCCCTATGTGTCTCAGGTCCATAAGCAACTGGAGACAGTCATGGAGGGCTTGTAATACCGTAAGAATTAGGTCCCATAGGAAAAATAATAGAATAAGCTTTTCGCTAAATGTTGCTTATAGAAATTAAGGTAATGGAAATGTCAAAGTAATGAGTGAAATATACCATTAGTACTACATGGATATAACAACAGATGTAAACTATGTAATATAAAGCTCAATAAAACCAGCATCTACCAATGAGTATTAGTATTCTGGTTAATTGTCTGTGTATCACATGTATATGGGTCAATGACATCACTTACTTTTGTCTGAATCTCTTATTTAAAAATACATAAGAAATTACACTATAAACATGTTTTAATTTCTGGGTTAAAGTGATTTTCATATTTTTGTGGATCTTAAGGGTAGAAATATATAGGTCTTGTATATGTCTGTATAAAAATAAGCCTATATTAACATTAGGAGTCATGACTTTTATTATTAATATTAAAAATAAACTGTGCTTTTAAAAAAATATATAAATAAAAATTAACACTTCACTAGTACCTTTTTTCAAACCAGCATAATAAAACATTAACATTCCATGTAAAATCTAAAATCTAAATTCATAAAAATAAAAATCTTACCAAAAAGATCCATATCAACGGATTCTATGTATTATTATTTACTTTCTGTTATACTGAGGATGAGCTGAACAGGATTAGAATATTTCTTATTTTATGACTACATCCGGTGGTCATCGTTGGTATTACAATAATTATCTACTTGTTTAACTGTCAGATAGTTAAAAAAAATTGGTGGCTCCTGAGCATGATACATTTCTGAAACTAAGCTTGTTTTCGAAAAATGAAAAGATTAAGAAAAGAAAAACACTGTTTCCTTTTTTGCTGTTACTTTAATAAATCGCCATGGCAGCACCATTCAGGATATCCAAAATCTTTGCAGTTTAGGTTCCTCAATTTTTTGGCATTATGTAGACAAAGCTTGGTGTGTATAGTATAATTCTCCTCTGAGGAGTATGCACTGATGCACAGCCTGATTTTCCCCAAAAATCTACATTCAAACTAAAATAACTGACTTCCTGTTGATCGTAGCTAATGACTGTAAATAAGAAAGTTGTCTGGCTTGATGAGAACGATATATTTACAGAGACTGGTGACAGTAGCTAACCCCCCCCCCCCCCCCACTATTGTTCAAAGGTGGTGATATAGAGTGCCTGCTCCGCTCCTTTTATGATCTTTTGCCATTATCTATCTATTATTAATGCTGATGCGTGTGTCGAATTTGAAATTCTATGTTAACAGCCTCAAAAAAAACTGAAAATAATATTCAAGTTTGACATGTTGCCATGTCGGAAAGTATTTAATATATCAAGGACCCCTTTACAGATTTTCATTGGCCGTGTTTTTCTTTTTTTTCACATTGAAGTTTGAAGCAAATCGGGGAAGAATAAACGTGCATTTTTCAAAAGCATTTTTAAAATGACACACTTCCTGCTGCCTTTTGGTGGCGCTATAACTTTGATTCCTAACAGTCCTTTATATTTGATCGGATTCAGCATCATCCAACGAACAAACTGCTTAAGTTTGATTCAAAATCGGATTAAGTATAAGTTTTTCATATAATCTATAGCCGACTTACTGTTGGATAGAGCAGTTACGTTACAGACTGTCATCACGAAAGTTGTTCGGCTTGATGAGATCTATGTTATGTGTGTGTGAATTTTGGTAGGTCAAACGGTGTGCTCTACAGAGTGCCTCAAAATTAACATTTTTTAAGGCTGCGCCTTAGTGGCTTGGGCCAATTTTTGCATTTCATGCACTCAACGGTACTACACAGAGAAGCGTCCCACACCACACAGACCTCTGGGTCTTCCGGTCTATTACGGATGTTGTGTTTGGATATACCAGGACCTCACAACAGACCACCACGAGGACCATAAGCAGATGCATTAAACAGAAAAAAATAATTACTCGACACGGATATTCATACGGTTGCAACGCTCAGAGGTAAATGGACATACTCGAAATAACGAATAATAAATGACCGTCCGCGAGCCAGGGACTACGCGCGCCGACCACATCGGTGAGTGCACGAGCCCACTGTTTTCTCCTAGTGGCTTGACGAATATTTTCATTTATTTTTTTATTTTCCAAACTGGCCAACGCGAACTGCTTTATGCTGTTCATCGAACAGAGCACTACTGATGCTTTCACTTAACATTTAAATCGTGTTTCATGCACATTTACATAAATGCAGTAATAGTTTGCGAATTAGCACAAAGCTAAGGTTCAGGCGCGACCAACAAACAAACTGTGTCAGTCAAACCTTCGAATTACTGTTTGAATACGATTTGTGCAATATAAATAAATGCTTTTGAGTAATATTTTATGGTAGACTGCAGAAGAAGCTCAGACTAAATTATTCTCCCCCACCTTGTTGTGCAAGTAATTTAGTATATTTATAAACACTCCCCCTCCCCCTGTTCTTTTAAAATGTAGATAAAGAAAAAAAACACTATTATAATCTCTCTCTCTCTCTCTCTATACATATATATAATCTCCTAGGGAGTTAGTCTGAGTTGTTTGTCTGTTTGTTAATATAAATTTAGGTAAGGAATCAAAACCAAAACAAGTAACTATAATTGTAGAATATTTACAGGAAAATACATATTTACAAGTATTTATTATATGTTTATAAAAAGTTACTTCTTTACTCTATACCATAGAGGTATGTATAGATATGTTTGGGCAGTTTCAGACTTGAAAATGTTACCTTACAAGACAGAGAAGGTGCAGGTATGCATATTAAAAGTAAATAATTGAAAAGAGAGTGTTATTTTATGCAGTCATCTTCAGGTCTTGATGAAGCAGTCTTCTATTTTCTGACACATAAAATATGTAGCTAAAAATAAATTTGATATATATGTATATTTGTGTGTGTGTGTGTGTTTGTGTTTGTGTGTTTGAATATAAAAAATTCATTTTGGTTGTAAACATTTTTGATTCATAAGAAATGCTCAAATCTTCAGTTAAACTTTGGAACTAAATCTAAACATTTTTCCCCCCTCACAGGCATTTCATAAGAGCATTGCATGTCCAATAAACCATTTGGGTACCATGGATGGCGAGTTACCACCATGGAATAAACATGGAAGCCATGACAGCAGGCTTCCCTATGATACAGCAGGGGAACGTCAGGAGGTAGGTTGCAGTCATTTTATTTTTTGTACATTGTGCTAAAGTAAAGACTGAGGAAAATGATTGTGAAAAAGCAGAAGAGTTCTCTCAAAGCTCCAAACAAAGCCAAAGGTAGGTGAAGAGCAAGAATATTAGGTTGCATCCCTTCTAAACTCATATATCTCTTTAGGAGCATGACGTGATAGGAGACAGTTTTGCTGCTGGAGAACAAATGACACCACTGTCATCTTGTATGAGTGGTGCATTTAAGGCTTTGCTACCAGATTACCATGGAACTTCTTCAGCAATATTAACAAACTCCGATAAATATTCCTATTCTCCTGATAAACATTGTCTCATCCAACCTGACACTGCAGTGGATGAAAAGTTAGCAGTGGAGAGAAGGAAAGAAAGTGATTGTTTTAAAGACCCTTTGGGTGAAGCATTAGCTAGTGCCACACATATGGTTCCTCTCAGGTGTGCCCAATATGTGACACACGAAAAGGTATGTAAACTCTACACTGCATAACCAAAACAAAAATGTATTTCTCCATTGTTATTTAATATCTGTCTTTTCACAGAACAGAGAAGTGGACCAGGGAAATGGTAATTGGACATCAGTGATCAAAGATTCTTTAGAGATGAGTAATGGAATGGAAATGGAACAGACTTTATCCATGGATGAACGTGGCCCCTTAATGGACTATAATCCTATATATAAAGGACCTGAAACTGAGGCAAATTTTAGATTTAAGGACCACTATCAGATTGCAGGTTCCAAACTAAACGAGAAGATAGATGGGGACGGAGTAAAAGAAAACTCGGATTTCTTTATGTCAATGTTGTCAGATGACATTAGTAAAAATAAAGATGTTCTGGAAATGGTAAGTGCTGATATTATAAAATGTAGATTTTATAAAACAGAGTGTAAAATGAGCCATCAAAGAACAAAATAATTAATTTATTGTCATATATTTAATCTGTTTTCAGGGAAAACATGAGGAGCGAAGCATATTAGATGTTGGATCATCTCTAGGAAAAGAGGAACTTGGAATTACTGGAATCAGAAAACATGAGGCAGTGTTATCACCAGGATTCAACAGGAGTTCATTCATTTCTTTTTCTTCATCAGAAAGTCTTATGAAAAGCGAACAGTTTCCAGGTAATCTTTTGCACAATCAGTCTGTTGATCACACTCTCCAGGGAACAACACAACAATGTGGGCTATCGTGCAAAGGTGTCAGTCCTAGAAAAACTGGCAGCACAAATACTGGCTTCAAACATGCAGAAGAAAACATTGAAACTGCTCCTGAAAGTTCTACTGTATATGGTCTTCATCATCTTGAGCTTCAAAAGGGCTGTCACCAAGCAGAGGTTACAGATGGAAAAACAGTTAATTCTCAGGATCTTTCCTCACAGCACAATGTGCAAGATGAGAGAGTAAAGACAAGCAATCCACATGTCTCTGAGACTACAGTAATAAAACAAAATTCTGCATATCTGCCCAACAGTCAATACTTGGGCAGTAAGCTAAAAAAGCAAGTTTATGATCTTGTACCAACTCCATCCTCAGTGGGCAGTCATAACACAGCTGTGGTGGAATATGAAAATGACAAACTGCGGATCCCAACAGAAGAAAGAATCTCTGAGAACAGTCTACCTGTGCCAGGAAAAATAGAAACTAATGATATTCAAGAGAAATCTATAAACACCAAAACTGAACTCAGTCTAAAGGTAGAAACAAAATGTGCCCCTGAAATTCAGAACTCTTCTTCAGAATCAGAGACGGTTCCAGATCTACCTGTTGTATCCAACAGAATTCACACTGATTGTGAATGCCAAGATTCTCAGTTTGAGCCAGTCGAAAGTGGCAAATTAGATGAGCTTTGTTTTCAAGAGAGCAATTCAAAAAATGTGACATTGACACTTACCTCAACTTCTGTGTTTACTCAAAGAAATGCAGATGAATGTGATATTAATGTCCAAGAAAAACAAAACCCAATAAGTCTAAGTACAGTTCTTCTGCCTTTTAACGAGAATGTAAAAAACTCTGAAAGAAGTGAAAAGGTACTTCTCAGCATTACTTCAGAAAGCAGTATTCCTCCATCTACTGAGAATATTCAGGAAGCTCCACCTACTCCCACATCGAGGACGGACTGCTCCTCTCAGCATAACCTACAAAAAGCATCGCAAAGGAATAAGAAAGCAAGAAAAAGAAAACAATCTGAACTTGAGGCATTAAAAGGACCAATACACAAATCTAATAAAAGAGATGACTGTTCTATGTATGGATCAGAAAAACTAGACACAACAGGATGTGAGAAAGATAATCAAAATGTTTTATTGGCTGATCATGACAGCACTGCACCAGAAGAGGACTTAATTACATATGGTGATGTAAACCCACTTGCACCCAGTAAAAAATGTCGGATGGTACAACTTAAGCTACTGGAAGATACAGCAGAGACCTCACAAAAGCCTGATCAGTTCTGCTCTGAAGCCTCACAGGAAGAAGTACCATCAAATGCTAGCATCAACAGGAAGGCTGTGTCTAGAAAGAAACTGAAGAAAAAAACAAGGTTACGTTTAAAGGCAAAAAACTCTGCTATTCTTGACAATCAGGGTTCGTCTCAAAGCACTGTCTTGTCCCCAGAAGAGGACTGTAAATCACTTTTTCCGGCCAGTGACACCACTCCAATGAAAGGAGTCAGTAATCCAGCAGTATTGGAACATGCCACCTCTAGTCTAGAGTCCATTTCAAACAAATTACTAAAGTCCAGAAAAAAGGCTACAAAGCAAACACTACAAAGCAAAGATGATCCACATAAAGATGTTCCCACGTTGTTTTCAGAAGCTGAGCCAGACATGGATGTCAAAGGGCTTCCTTTAAAGGTTTCTACAGGAAAAAATAGTAATGCTACTAGTCTGCTGAATAGACAGTCTTCACAAGACTCTGAGGGTCAAACAGATTCTGTTTCAACCTCAGTGACTGAATCTTTGAAAACTCTAAGCCCTCAGAATAACCCAAAGAAATCAAAGCAGAAGAAAAGAGCGCATATCAACAAATCAGCAAAAACACCCAACGTGTGTCCACAAGAGGATATGGAAAACACGATGACTCCTAAAACTAAAAATGTGAAAGCAAAGAGTCCTAAGCAACCAGATTCTGTTTCAAATGTAGGAAATGAAGTCGAGCCTCCTGTTATTCTCAGAACACCAAGAAAGTCACCGAAAAATAAATTGTCACGGATTAAATGTGAAGCAATACATCTACCTGAATTTGACCAAACAACAACTCAACAAAGTGCTTTAGATGCACTTGCAGAATCTGATGTCAGCATTGTGCAACCAACTACAAAAAGAACAAGAAAAAAACTTGATAAAAATGTTTCTCATAAAACAGTCGGTGAGAACTGTGAACCCGTTCATATGACTCTTTCTTCAGTTGATTCTGTGAATGCTACAGAAACTGACTATTCAGGTTTCAGCCAAAAGAACACAGAAAAGCCATCAAGTAAGAGGAGAACGACAGACATCAAGTTTATAGAAGCACAATCATCTACTACTAGCCAACAGGACGATGTCACTTTACCACCCTCAGAAGATTTTTCATCTATTGTGGTTTCAAATCCAGAAGAGACTGTGAAAGCCAGATTTTCTAGAAACAAAACAAATGACAACCACTTAAATGGTAATTTGGTAGAAGAAACATCTTTGTTAGCAACTGTGACACAAGAAAGTTCTGTTTTACCTCCAGTGATTGACTCTTCAAGCTGTTTTAGACTAAGCAGCCCAATGAAAAAGCCAAGAAAAATCAAAAATGAGGCTGCAGAAATACTCAGTGTACACCAGCAAGAAGATCTGGCCGCAGTACCCTCAAAATCTGATGTAAACATAGTAGCCTCCAGTTCACAGCCTCCAGTTCACTCCAGTTTAAAAGAAAAAAGAACTGTGGAAAAGGCAATTAGGCAGGAAATTAAGGATGACCATTCAGCTGCTCTTTTCAAAATGCAGGCTTCTACACTCACTCTGAAGCAAACAGAATGTTTTTCAACTTCAGTTCACAGCACAGCAAAAGAATTTAGGAAAATGTCTGACATTAAACACGAAGCAGTACATACACCCTCAGCTGACCAGACAATGCAACAAGAAATCCATCCATTTGATTTTACATCGGCCGCAGAAACGGATAATTCAGATGTCCTCAAACAAAAGAAGACAAAAGTGAGGATAAAAAAACAGCCTAAAAAGGCCACTAAATGCAAAACACACATTACCCAAGCAATCAGCGACATTAGAGAACAATCTACAGTGCAACAAGAAAATTCAGCTTTAAACAGAAAGACAAACTCATGGTCAGAAGCCATGACAAAGAAATGTAAGGAAAATAGAACATTTGCACTGGAAGTCATCAATGATCAACCAGAGGATGTGGTTCTGCCTCCACCAGTATCTCAGAGTAAGGATGCAACACAAGACCCTTGCATAAAGACAGACAATGTGAATGAAACAGCTGAAAGTCATGTTGAAAACCAGGTTTTCATTACAACTAAAGATGTTGCCAGCCCTCGGGGCTCACAGAAGAAGGCAAAGAAAACACAAAATAAACAATTGCTTGAGCAAAAAGAAGAGAATGAGCAAAGCAATAACCTAGAGCTGGCTCACAGAGAGGGCAAAATGTCAGATTTACCATCTGTTGTGAGAGGGGTAGCCACTGAGAATTCTGAAACAGTCAGCTGTGACCAGCATTTAAAGATTGCTAAGAAGAAATCAAAAAAATCAATGGAAATTGCAGAAGCACATGGATTTACTAGTGTTTCTTTGTCTCAAGAGAACAACATTGGATCAGATGAGGCAGGTGTCATGGTCACTGTCACACAGGCTGCAGATTTATGTAAACTGTCTGATAGTCAGACCGAAGGCTCACAGCAGTCTGAAAAAGATGTTGCTATGGTTGACCTCAAAGCCACAAAACCCCCTAAGAAAAGGGGTAGAAAACCTGGACGAAAGAAGAGGAAGATGGCTTGCCTGTTAACTCAAACCAATAAAGAAGAGGAACATAAAGATATATGTTATGACAACAGAACTCCCTGTGATTTTAAAAACAACACACAAATTCAAACTTCTGATATTCCAGGAGAACCCGTACTGAAATCAAGAAAATCAACCCGCACACAAAAAATAAACTCAGGTATAGTTGTTGAGAATATGTTAACCCAGGGCAAGAGCACACTCTCTTTAGACATCACTGAGTGTCACACAGCACTTGGTGAGACTCTTTCAAGTTCCATGCAAACTGCTGATTGTGAAAACCAATACACTGTTGAGAAAAAGCCACGAAGACGAGGAAGACCCCCTTCAAAGAAACGCAAGAAACAGAAATTATTTGTAGCAAATTTAGAAGATAACACCTCTTCATCTGTCCAGATCTCAGATCTCTCTCCATGTCAAGACAGCACTGAAAGTACTTTCAAAGCAGCTGCAAGTCCAATAAAGCAAAAAGACATGGATAAAAATGTAATTGTTACCAAACAATTGGGAACTGATCCCTCAGAATCCCTTCAGAGTGCTAATGATCTCTTGTCACACAGCATCCCTACATCTGGGCATAAAAAAGGGAAGAACCTTAAAAGTCCAATGAGAGACCCAAAGTTAACAAGCTTGAGAGTATCTAGCAGAACATCTGTAACATCTGTCAAAGGTTTTCAAAAAGCAGACATAACTTCCATCCCACAAAACTCCACAAATGTGTTTAATGAGGAAGGGAAAACATCTTTCACTATATCTGGGACTGTGACAAAACAGAAACTCTGTGAAAAAAATGCTATTCAAGATAGTGATGTGTTGGCAGATAAAAAGATAGAGAATAAGGCAACAATTAAAGTACTGAGAGGAAGAAAACGTGGTCGGAAGAGACGAAAAATTAATGATGGCTTGTTTGAACCTGCCAAAGGTTTACTGACAAAGTTCAGTATGACAAGTAAACGTCCCACTGAGGACCAAAATAATATAGTCACACCCGAGAAAAATGATATTGAGAAAACCAAGTCAGACAATGTTGAAATGACTGCACCAATAACTGCAGGGACCTGCAAGACAACACCAAAAACAGACATCCTATGCAGTTCTCCCAGTGACCTGTCCTCCAATTTAATGAAAGAAGTCAAGAAGTGCAAAGTGGAAGAAAACAGTGCATTTGAGGTTTCCGTGCAGTCCTATACTGATAATAGAGTAGTCTCAAGAGGAATTTGTAATTTAATTTCTAGGAATGTGGTCAAGGAGGAGTCGGAACAAATTTCTCTGGATACAAAAATTAAACCCAACACTGAGCTGAAATGTACTCAGGAAGCTGATGGAGGAAGCATGGAAATGTCAGGAGAAAAAATACTTGATAACTCACCAGAGCCAGAAAATGCATTCCAGCCTTCTGCAGAATGGAAGGAGGATAGTTTCACACAGGATAGTGAAGACTGTGTTGTAATGCCAAACAACGTGACTAATAACAGGACTATAAGATCCAAGCCTAAAGAAATAGTGAAGAAACCTCTCACCTGCAAATACTGTGGAGTTTCTTTTCGGCACATTACAGCATTTACCATTCATCAACGTGTTCATACTGGGGACAAACCCTACAAATGCAAGATCTGTGGAAAAACATTTTCTCAGCTGTCTAAATTAAAGTCCCACAATAACGTGCATAAACAGGATACCTCTTTTCCTTGTCCTTGTTGTAGCCAAAAGTTTTTGCAGAAAGATGATTTGCTATGTCATTTTAAAGTTCACCTGCAGAAATCTCAAGCTAACAGTGAACCACAAAAACGCATTAAGAGCAAGAGCAATACTTCATCAAATTTGTCTTCGGAGACACCAAACAATTGTGGGTCTCTTATTCGCAAGAAAAACTTTGCAAAACGAGTCAAATTGCAGGATCACATGCAAGTGCATGAAGCTGAGAAGCCCTTGACTTGCAAAGACTGTGGGAAGACATTTTTGAAAGAGTCAAGCCTCGTAGCTCATGGAAAAACCCACTGGCCTGTTAAACCATATGCTTGCTCAATTTGTGGAAAAGGCTTTAACCAACTAAAGGCCCTAAAAAAGCATTCTCAAGACCATGCTGGTGAGACACCTTTCTCCTGTTTTCATTGCGGTCATGGATTCAGTGCCCTGTCTGCACTTAGGATGCACCAAGCATCGAAAACATGCATTGCAAGGAGAAATGATGAGGCAAGCAGTAACATTGAGGGCTTCATTGTAAGTCAAGGAGTTGATGGTCAAGTGAACACACCAGTATTCTTCAAGTGTCAAATATGCAAACAGCTTTTCAGGAAATGGTGCCAATACACTCTTCACCTTCAAACACACACCAGCTCTCCCCCATATATTTGTTTTTCTTGTGGACAGTGTTATGAGAAGGATTCAGAGATGAATGTGCACTGTGAAGTTTGTTGCCAGTCAAGTGGGGAGGAGAAGATTTGTGGTGCATCACTCGCCGAAATCTTGCAAAGTGTTACCCAAATCTACCCTCTAAAGTGTACCTCATCCCAGAGTCTACCAAGTACAGGATTTCAGCTGAATTCCCAAACACCAACCAGCTCAGAACAGCTCCCGCAACGGCCTCAAATGGTGGATGTGGAACCTACACAAACAAGACATACAGACCCTTCAAAACTTCCTAAAACATATTCTGCTCATTCACCCCTCAAGCTCCCAAATGCTCAATCACCCACTCGTTCAGATGTTAACTATACTTCCCCAAGTAGCTCTCTAGAATGCATTGAAATAACTCTGAACTCAGAGCTGAAATTTAATTGTTCACGTTGTGGTCAGCGATTCGAGAGGTACAGGGATTTGAGTGCTCATCTGCAAACGCATGCTCCTGGTTTCAGATATACTTGTGCACATTGCGGACAGTTCTTTGAAAGGTGGAGTAAACTATGGCTACATCAGCAGCGTCATCGTCTAAAAAGCCGTTGTTACTCCTGTGCCCAGTGCAATCTGCAGTTTCGTTTCTTTAGCTCTTTTAGAGAGCATATGATTGACCATGCCGGGCAGAGACCATATGCTTGTCCGCTCTGTCCTAAAACCTTCATTCAGGAGGCAAGCTTACATGCTCACCAATGTGAGTCTCATAAACTTTGTAAAAGTCTGAAATGTGATGTCTGTTCTAAGACTTTCAGTAGTTTAACAAACCTAATCAAGCACAGTCTTCTTCACAATGGCTCTACCTCTCACATTTGTCTCCTTTGTAATCTATCATTCACAAATACAAGAGTTTTAAAGGAACACATGAAAACACACACCACACACAATGGACTGGCCCTCCCAGATATTCCATCAAAGCCACTTGATTTTCCTCACAAATGCAAAAGGTGTAAAGCTAGCTTTTCAACTGGAGATTTGCTCTACGCTCATCAGATACGTCATTCTCGAGATGCAAAGACTCACATCCGTCCAGCGGTATTACCTACCTCAAAACTGTCCGATTCTTGTTGTAATGACACAACATCTTCCCCACCTTCCACTCACAGGAATCATATATCAAACCTCAAACTTGATAGCATACCCAATGATGACAGCCTGTATGTTTATTCCCACCCTGACAAGCTCTATGTGTCCCCTTGTCACAGAGTACACATCCCAGTCATTGATTTGGACCCTGATGAACCAGCAGTCTCAGACTCTCAGAATTCTGTTCCTGAACTTCCAAATAGTGAAATCACTTTTCAATCTGACAGCTCACACCTACCTCAGGCCACTTCAGATCAGGAAACCACCAACCTAAATTCAAGTGAAAGCCTAAAGGTGATGGCAAATGGTCAACATAATTACAGCCTCAACTGTCAGACAAGCCCTACATTTGTGGAGACAAGTGTTGACATGGAAGTAGAACAACCTAGTCAAGAACAAGAGTCAGAGGAGAGTTTTGAATGTGCAGACTGTACTGAAAAACTAACTAGCGTTTTGGGCCTTTATGAGCATTACATACTTCATGCAATGGGAGATGCATATGTAAAAGTACACTGATCATTGATAATGTTAGAAGGTAGACATTTTCAGTTCCAAAATGTTTTACGGTTCCAATGTTTAAAGCAAATATTGGCAGAATGCTCAACTTGAATTTTTTACATCTTGAACAGTGTGAAACATTTGCTTTACGACTATTCATTCTAACATGATTGTTAGAATTCTGATACTGGGGTCATGTCACTATGCCTTATCTCAGTTATCTCTGTACTGCCATTTATCATCTCCTTTTGTGCCTTCAGTGAGTTTTGGTTCTGTAAAAGATCTGTAAATAGGTATACATAATCCTGTATAACTCCTGTATAACTCCAAAACCTCCTAATCCTTCCTCTGTAAAAATCGACACCAATGTTCAACACCTTTTAAAATTCAATTTTGTAATATTGAGAGGCGGTTAAACATAGACTAACCTTGAGTGTTCATATATGAATGTCTGGCTGGGGAAAAAATATACTGTTTATTGTAAAAATGTGTAGATCTTGAAAACATTAGAATATTTTCTTTGAAAAGATCCAAAAGATTATATGCTTTTAAGTGGATTCTTTTTTTTTAAAAATAAAACATACTTACTTGATGTGTAATTTTTATTAATATGGTCAAAACTCCTATTGACAAACCAAGGTAAAATGTGTTTCTAAGCAAAATAACAAACTGTAAGACTTGTGACCAGTTTTAATGTGTTTTAATGGCAATCGATAAAGAAGAAACGTTCAGATTACATGTTTTGCATGGTTTTATCAAATATTCAATCAATCGTGCACAGAGCAGAAGGGGAAAAAGATTAAAAGCAAGCTACGTGTGAATTTTTAAGGTACCACACAACATTGCAGTAATTTAGTAGTGAATGTCTTAGCAACTCCATATGCATCTAAAACTGCTTTTATAAGGACTTCTTATGGTCACTTTTTGAATGAACACATTTCACATGTCAAACCGCTTTTGCATCAATCACAGGACACTTGAATTTATTTCTTCTTCTCATCATCTTTTTTCCCCTCTTGTTTGTTACCACTTTGAGAGGCTAGGGAGCCCATGGCATTACGTATGGCCTCATTGTTGGGATCAACACCGGGTAGATTCTCCAGAACACTCTGGAGGAAATCTGGGTCCTGCATTACATCATAATCATCCTCTTCCTGTAGAATCAGTTAAAAAGTGCAAAAGAAAAGACAAGTCAGCAGGGAATATAAGGGAACAATGTTCACGGGTGCAAAATATATTATGAACAAAAACTGCTCAGCAATTTGACCCTTTAAAATAAAAGCCAATTTGAAATTACTTTCACAGTATCATGAGACTTGTGATCCCAGCAGATATTTTAAATACCTTAGATTCCGCAGTGTCCATTGGAGCTCCCGTATCCATTGATTCTCCGAATTCTTACATAAGAGGGATAATGGTCAATATTGCATACTATGTCAAACACAGAGCATATTTTAAGGCTAAGAAGGTACAATGGGGAGGCACAAACCTCCACCTGCCAGGGACATCTGCATAGCATAGGCTATCTGCTCTTCTTCTGTCATGCTGCTGAAGTCTGGAAGTGCTACCACACTGCTCTCAGGCTGAGAGGCAGATATCTTCAGAAGAGCTTCTTCTGATTCTGAAGGGGAGAACAAAAGGGGCACAGAAAATCAGGACTTGGTCTTGCAATAGGAATCAACTAAACAGTACATAACCAAAGACTGAAAATCTGTTTAATAAAAAAAAAAAAACAGACATCAGGGCAATTTTACTACTTGAAAATAAACATGCTACACAAATTAATCAATACATGAAAAGGTTGTTCAGAATTAGGACCATGTTAAAGTCATCATGAAAGACTACAAAAATGTGAAAGATCGTGTAGTACCAGCATCTACCAGCAGTGGCTAACAGAGTCATACTAACCAGAAAGACCTAATACGCAATCCTTAAAGGGGGGGTGAAATGCTATTTCATGCATACTGAGTTTTTTACACTGTTAAAGAGTTGGATTCCCATGCTAAACATGGACAAAGTTTCAAAAATTAAGTTGTACGTTTGAAGGAGTATTTCTGTTCCAAAAATACCTCTTCCAGTTTGTCACAAGTTTCGGAAAGTTTTTTCCGAGTATGGCTCTGTGTGACGTTAGATGGAGCGGAATTTCCTTATATGGGTCCTAGGGCACTTCTGCCGGAAGAGCGCGCTCCCGTATAGCAGAGCACTGAGAGCACAACAGACATTCACTGATCAGAGCGAGAGCGTCGCGAAATGTCACAAAAGAAGTGTGTTTTTGGTTGCCAGGGCAAGACACCCCTGCACAGATTACCAAAACAAAAAAAAAAACAGCATTAAGGGACCAGTGGATGGAGTTTATTTTTACAGAGCATCAACGGAGTTGTGCAAGTGTTTTTGTTTGTTCCCTGCATTTTGAAGATGCTTGTTTTACAAACAAGGCCCAGTTTGACGCCGGATTTGCGCATCGTTTATTTCTTAAGGATAATGCAGTCCCAACGAAAAAGGGTCACGATCGTGTGTTGGAACCGCATGCGGTGAGTAAAACTGCTTCAAAAATCTCTTATCCGGCGCGTAAGCACATCAAGTAAACAACATGCGATGTTGTCTTCAAACTGCACTTTCCACATGTACAGCTTAAAAAAAAGACGACATAAAGTGGAACTTAGTCATTTTCCAAAACCGCTAAGCAAATATATACAGTTTTAGTACATATCACATAGAGACGTCGTTTGCTGATGCTGCTCTTGTTAAATTTCAGCCTCTGGATCTGTGTCACAGCTTCCACATGCTCTCAACGCAAAAGCTTACTCGCGCTCGTGATTCTTTAGCTCCGCCCACACGTCACGCCTCCAGCCTGTCGTGTTTTTTCCGGGAAAAATCGGTCCAGACTATCTTTCTCTTATGAATATAATAAAACTAAAGACTTTTTGGAGTTATGAAGGATGCAGTACTACTCTATAGGTACTCAAGATTAATAGGATATTGAGTGAAAACGAGCATTTCACCCCCCCTTTAAAATGTTGAAACCTGCAGTCTACCCAGTGGTAGCCCAGAACCACTATGCTTATCATCCTTCACTATTTTAAGCATTTACACACATCCCTACCATCAGCGGTTGAGGTGGGAATGCCAGCCTCAGCTGCTGATTGGGTGGCCGCCCTTCGAGCCTCCTCTTCCTGCCTCTGCCTTTGTTCCTCCATAGACACACGCAGAGCCTATGGATCAAGAGCAACTTCAATAAATATCTGTAGTTTCAAATTAAAATAAATCATACAGTTCACCTGTTGAGTTTATGGACCCTTTCTTCAGGGCAGTTTTACGAAAGAAGAATTTGTATCTTACCAGGGCCAGTTCTGGGTCTGCACTGGGGTCCACTCCAAACTCAAAGTCACTTGGACCCAGGCCCATTATGGTGCCACCATCACCAGCCAAGATGGGAGAAGACAGAAGGGCATCAGCCAGACTGGGCCCAGGGGGCACTGTGACCAGATGAGAACCAGTGCCCTCCTTTCCATTCAGAGTGTTCACAAATGCAGTCAGTTTCTCTGTGTTCACTTCCTGAACAGAGTGATTAAAAGAGAGAAAGTGGAAAATCAAAGCAAGGAAATCGGAAAGATTTTAAAGTGGTCAAAAGAAATGTTTCATGCCAGTTACCTCTTCTCCAAAATTGATCACATCTACATTGACCTTTTCTTTTTTCAACCGCTTTGCCAACTTTACCAGCTGGAAAAAAAAGTAGTAAATTGTATAACCCAAAATATTCACAACTGACTGATAATGAAAGATGAAAAGCATTTGTCATTCATGAACAATAAAACCACAACAACAAATAAACGTACATCTTTTTCGTTGTCCTCTACTGGGCTGCCCACAAAAGCAACAATCCTCATCTTGTGGTTCTTGCCTTGTCTATGCTTTAGTGCCAACTAGATGCAAACATACACAAATGTAAATGTAAGCAGATTAAAATACAAATTTAACTTTTTTTTTTTTTTAAGTAATTTTCAAAATATTGTATCAACTTCTTTCCTCTATGGAACACAAAAGGAACTATCTTTGAGTAAACTATCAATTTAGCCATCTATGAAAGTACTTACATGTGCCACTCGTATGCTAGTGCAGAAGGAGATCGTTCCCAGTGGCTGAACCGCATGAAGCTTCGAGAGAATGCGGCCTGTGTCTGCTGTCAAAGTGGTGAGGACCTCACAATTACTGCACCAAACCAAAACATGTGTTATTACATGTAAACAACATCATTGACTGAAATATCTCACATGTATGAAATAAAATACAACACCGACATACATACTTTGCCATTGTGATTAAACCCACATTGTTCTCTGGGTTACTACGGGTCTTTGAGTGGCAGACGATGTTGACAGCATCCTGCTGTGCCTGCAATCTGGTAGGCAGGAAATCTCCATTCCTCATGTACTCACTGTTGTCCACACTGTTAACACGTGAAGACAATCAGCATGTTTCCATTCAATTTATACAAGTGCAAAAACATAAACTTAGTGCTGACATTTGCAAGAGATTAAAAAAATTAACTCTAGCACTTGGTGGTTATATTTACTTAACAGACAGAGTAGGTAAACTGGATTTCAGCAGTGGAAAACTGCTTTAGATAGATGTCCGTGAATCAATACCAAGTGAGCTGCCTATCTAGACATCTTTGGAGGGCGTTTTACTAATAATTCTGCTCACTCGTGTCTGAGACACAACCAGTATCGCTTCATGACAGTTCTAGAAGACTAAATAAGACTCTATCAAACTGAGATCACTAATAAGAGATGATGGTTTATGGTTCATAAATCTGTTTTTGTGTTAGTGATCCGTTTCTTTATGGCAGAGCTCCGTGCTGAATTATGACTCAGGAGAATGTCATTGTAATCAGAAACCGACTACTGAATTCTCTTACTTGTTCTCATCTATCGCCTCAAAAGTGTGACAGAACGAAAAACCTATCTATTTACAGTAATTATGAGCAGTATTACCTATGTAAAAAGCGCAAATATATCTAAAACAACGCGTTTATTTATTTCTTACCAGACCATAGTACTTTCGAGCCCCATCTTGGAAATCCTCTAGTCCGTTTCCCAAAGTCACGGCGTCGCTGATTGGCTTACAGATGTAACACACTGACGAGATTTGTAACAGCAAAGCTGATTGGCTGACGGATCCGTAGCTTCTTCTGTTACAGGACGCGGTGTAGACATTTATTTGTCGCGCCCACATGTGGTGGGAGTTCGCGTTGCTGAAGATGTGGACTGAAGGGATAGTTCACACCAAACATTACAATTGTCAAAATTTTCACACTCAAAATATTTCTTTTGTAGTTTATTTAAAAGGGACAGTGCACAAATGCATCAAATCCTTTAGAACCAGAAGATGCTTTTCATCACATTAAAATCAGCTATATCTTTCGACCTGTAGTCTTTTATTTGTTTACTCAACAAACTCTCTGTTTAGTCTGTTTTTGGGAAGATAAAAGTTCATTTAAAGAAAAGAAATATGACCGTATGAAAAAAAATAAAAGATTATTAAATTAGTTTTAAAAGAGGTAAATTATCTTAAAGGGTTCACCGAAAAATTAAAATGATGTAATTGATGACTCATCTTTGGAACACAGTTTAAGATATTTTAGATTTAGTCCGAGAGCTTTCTGTCCCTCCATTGAAACTGTGTGTACGGCATACTGTCCCTGTCCAGAAAGGAAAGAAAAACATCATCAAAGTTTGGTTTGCGGAAAAGAACCAAACTTCCCATCACTACTGGTGATCTGAAAACCGATGCAACCGGTTCTTGACTCGAGAACGAGTCAATCATTCATTTGTTATCTGGCTCGGTGTTCATCTTCAGTTCTCTCTTCACAGCAGTTCAGTCAGTGTAATGTTTGAGTAAATTAATTACTCTGGGATATTGGTTTGTTTTAGCTCAGAGTGTCAGCCACATTAAAAAAAGTTAACAGCTTAAGTCACTTGTGGATTAATGCTTATTGGAGACGTGAACCGTTTCAAGCGATTCAGTTCGATTTGGTGAGCTGGTTCAAGAAGATCCGGTTACATCGAATGATTCGTTCGTGAACCGGATATCACAAAATGCTTTTTTTTGAACGCTCTCACAACAGACACGGAAGAGAAGACAATATTGAATAAAGTCATAGTTTTGTTATTTTTGGACCAAAATGTATTTTCGATGCTTCAACAAATTCTAAGTGACCCTCTGATGTCACATGGACTACTTACCTTTCTGGACATGGACAGTATACCATACACACAGTTTCAATGGAGGGACAGAGAGCTCTCGGACTAAATCTAAAATATATTTAACTGTGTTCCGAAGATGAATGGAGGTCTTACGGGTTTGGAATGACATGAGGGTGAGTTATTAATGACATTTTTCGGTGAACTAACCCTTTAATATTTCACATGGGCTCGAATCAGATTCAGTCAGATGGTCAATTTACACTCAGATGGTGCATCTTACCCACTGACTTGGGTCAACTTACCCCCACACTGGGGCAAATTGAGCCACAGAAACTTTTTTACATCATTTAACATATTAGTCACAACATTAATGAATATTATATTTTAAAGTTATCCCACCCTCCCCATCCATCTATTGGGCACCCGTTTTAGATGAACCTCTATTTTAGTAATGATCATCCCAATCACATGTATAAATAGACACTCCATTACTATTTCAGTTTTGTTTATTTCATTCATTTGCATACAGCACGAAATGTTGTAATATTTTCGACTCCAAGTCTTAATATCTTTTGGAAGAGAGCAGTAATATGTCATTGCGAGAGTGAGGAATATTTTCATTTAAAGCTACTAATAAACACCATTCTCAGTTTTATAAGACTACAAGAATGAAGGCAGCATTTTCAGAATAAACAGCAATTGCACAAGAATCCCAGATCGTGAGTGTACAGTAAAAAAAATAAAAGCATTCAGGTTCCTAAACAAATTTACACAGCCATCGAGTATCAAACACTTTAGAAGTAGAGATAAAGAAATAAATTACATGCAAACATCCAAATAAATATGACTTTGTACAGGAATGTTTCTTTTGTTTATAAAAATTGTCACAGAAAAAAAAAACTATTTGGATATTCATTGCCAATGTCTCAGCATTCAGACTTGCTGATTAACATGAACATATTAAAAAAATAATGAAAAAGGTTTTGGTTTCGGATTTAATTGAACTTGATTTCATCTCTAAAAAAAACAATAAAAAACAACTATTTTAAATTCAATGCCAAATAAAATACAAAAATTGTCCCACCTGCCGACATACTGAATTTGGTCTTTAATATGTGGTATCTATTTACCGTTTGCTTTTGTTTCTCTTGCTCTTGCTATCTCTCACAAACAAAGTAAAGAAAATAAAACTAGGAAAACCATTTTCTTGGCAAGCTCCAAACATTTTTTTTTTTAAATAAGTATATGATAATAGTCAAATCAACTGACAGATTTTTTTTTCCACACTTGAGGAGACCATGCAATTGTGCACGGTTTACTCACAGTCATCATGCATGGTAAAAGGCTTCCCGTTCATGACAAGGCAAAATAACTCTTGTGATTAAGGCACATTTAAATATCCAATACAATATCACAGTACTGCAATCGAATCGATTCATAAAACCAAGTCGAATACATTTTATAGATTTGAAAAGTGTCTTATTACGTGATTGTTCAGGCAACCTGATCTGGCTTCACTCATCCTACGTTTTTTTATATATATATAATCTTGCCATATTATTAAAATATCTTTGAAATAGGCAATAAAAACTCAAAATCAACCTAATTTCTTTTTGTCCCTTAGCAAAGTAAATATCATGACTCCTGTAGATTCATCTTCTAGGCAAACTAAGAGAAAAAAAAAGATGCATGGTCAAATGAAGACCACTAGAAAACTCTCACAGAGGTACTCAAAAGACCTGTTTGCTCTCCAAGAGCAAGTCACATGAAGTTCATCACTTTCCCTCTGCTGTTAACATCATCAGGATCTGGGAGTTCCTGTAAATATGGCACTGTTTGAGAACAGTGATATCACACTGTTGAGGTACTACAGTGGCATCTTCTTTTGGTTTCATTTCATAGCAGCAGTATTGGATGCTGTACTGTTGACATCCAAAAAAATACATATATAAAAAACAGGGAGAATATCATTATCCTTATGTCTTTACAGTTTTATGAACATGTGCACTACTCTGTTTTGTGATCCACATTCTCTGGTTTCCACTTCCCCAGGTGTTTATAGCAAGTCCATCTTACTTATGTTTTCTCTTTCTTTATGTTCTGATGTCCTTAAAAGAGAGTGCATCTTTGTCCTTGAGGGCTTTATTTTATCTTGTTCATCCAAAGCCTTTCACTGCAATAGCAAGAGAAAGAATAAATTAAACTTCTGCAAAACAGAGTGGAATGACTAAGACGAGTAATCCAGCAATGCATGCTCTGTGAAAGGCAGCTCTCATTTCCTGTTATCGGCATACAAGGGCTACTAAATGATACAAAGATCACATTGAAATCAAGGATTTGTAAATGTGCATGCATTGAAGACAAAGAGAACCTTTCATTTCACATTTTGTATCTGTTAGCATGAAAAGCAAGAGTAGCATTGGCCAAATATTTTCAGATTTTAATAGATATCAAGTGGTGACCCAAAAAGTCTTAAAATCAAACATTAAATTGTATTAATATTACCATGCATAGCCTGAACAATATGCAAAATTATTAATATGAACAGTTTTATAAGTCATTTAATAATGGTTCGCAATTGCAACCAACTATTTAAGAACCATTGCTGCAGGACATTCAAAACACTCCTAAAATATCAAGTGTGACTGTTTAGTCTACACTGACACAGATTGCGGCCCAGAACAAAATGTCTCTTACTTCTGACGTGCTTGTCTGAGGAACAATCTCACTGAGTGAAATAGCTTCCGCGTCAAAGCTTTCCCCTGATGACTGGGCAGCTATACTGCTACGACTGGGAATGAAATGTACTTGAATCAACTGAAATGTCAGTAAATGTTTATTATGTGTGAAAACACAGTGTACATCAGTATGTCATAGACATAGTATTATTAGTAGTAGCTAGACTTTTTTTGTTTTCTACAAATTCAACCAAATCTTGTTAAGAGCACCTACCTCAGGGCTAGTGTGTTTGAGGTCTGAAAGCTTCCAGGAGAGGTTGCTGACAGGGTCGTATCAGCTGAGCTACTCGTGATCTCATCTTCATTCAGTTGCTGTGGGAGCAGGTCAGGACGAGTTTGCACACCTAAAAAATGAAAAAAAAGAGAAAGCGCTCCTTAGTCAATGATGATTTGAAATGAACAATGACAGGAAAGACTAAACTACTAAACTGCTTTTCACTACTAGCTGATGACTCAATTTAGGCTTCTAAAATGTCAGATGATTCAACTGCATGAACCTCAGAACTGAAGGCTTTATAGATTCCAATGCTGACATTGTCCATGCATGTGCTGTGGGGGCAGACGCTTACAGCTATTATTTGCTCTGCTATCAGCACACAAGGGCATCTGACTAATAACTACACAAAGTTATCATGCAATCTCTGCTAGCATTGATATCAAAGCATAGTATAAACAATGCTTTCCATTCTCTCGAGGGCAAGTTAAGCAACCCTGGCCTAAGAATTAAGACCCTCAAACAGCTTGAAAGCAAAAAGTAAACTCTGCACAGAGGAAATGGTTATTAGCAATCATGAAAATAATAGTTAAGAGATGCACAACATATCAGTTTCATATTATTTAAGCCAATATTTAATATTTTCTTCTAATATATCAGTAGACATTCAATTTTGCAATGAAATGGAAAGGAAATTTTCTCCTGTATTTTGACGTATAATAGTAATAGGTTGTTGACTGGATTTTGGTATATAGCCGTTGCATTCAAAAGTGAAAGCAATGTGGACATGATCTTGCAGGGGCAGAGAGGATTATTTCTGATATTTCGGTAGAAAAAAAAAACGAAAAGTCTAAAAACAACATATGCATGCATACATGAATTGTTTGCAAAAAGATAGAAAAAAAAATCACGCTGACTAATTTTGCATGCTCATTTCCTCTGTATATACATGTATATTACCTTTTGCCTTTTTACATGAACTTTATAAACTAAATTTAAAAACACTTAAATGTAATCTTAAAACAAGTATACATTTTTCATAATTTACAATATACTGTTGTGATGCCAACATTTTAGTATTAACACTGAATCAATGAGGAAACTCAAAGAAGATTTCCTTGAGCAATCTTATCCAGTTTACAAACATGGCTAATGATTTACATTCAAGGCATTTAGAAGATATTCTTATCACGAGAGAATGATATTGGGAAGCACAAGCTAGGTAGGCTATCCTGCTTATCCTTTCCATTTCCCTCCTATCGCTCAATGTCTTGTCGTACCGCTGTCTCCTTGAGTGTCTGGGGCGAGGGACACAGCTCCACTGCTGCACAGCTGCGCTATAGTCTGTTGTGGCTGTGTTTGTTCTGCTGCTAGAGGAACGGACAGCTGTTGTGATAGTCCAGACACTGAAATGTTTGACTTCTTCCCTCCATTTCCCACAATTCCTCCTCGGCTTTTCTTTGAGGGAGACGTTTTCACTAATAGAAGAATAAAAAAATGAATGCATTATTAGCCCTTTAATGCATCCGTTGCAGAGGTTTCAAATTGACTATAAAACTTACACATAGGTCTTTTGAAGACTGTACTGCACATAAACTTCTGGAAACGATCTGCATAGAAACTTGGCCGGTGCACAGACACAGTGTCCTGCAGAGGAAAAAGAAAATAGTGGAGAAAGAAAAAATACAATATAAAACACACAATATACATTTGTATAGTTAGTCTTCATGCAATGTTTGATATAAAGTACAAGACATACCCCATCATGCAGCAGAGCTTTCCATGAGTGCTCCAACTTCTTCACCAGCCTAAACATACATGGTTATTAACCAATTATAGGAAATTATTTTGGAGAAAAATGCAAAGATAAGGAAATACAGATTACCTGTAAGACTGAAGGACGTCAATGATGCCGATGAAAACCAACAATTTTTCTCCTTTTGAATTAAATCCTGGGATTCCTCCCATGCTGCAAATAAAGAACAAATATCACACATTAACAAATGTGTAAGCACAAGTAATAATAATATTAACAATAGAATTGCAGCTCTACACCAAAGGTGTGTCACATTGATTGACTGGTCACCTAATAGCCAATTAACCTATTATGTAATGATATCAAAATTTCACAATATTATTGCGATATGAAGTCTGTGTATTTATCACAATCGTTAAAGAGAAAAAAAAGACAAATGAAGAATTGGGGGAAAAATGTTACATTTTGCACATTTTAAAACATCTAATGAACTTGGAGATTAAGAGAAAACTTAAGTCAGAAAAAAGTGAAATTGACATGTACATAAACTTTAAAGGAGACTCACCCTCTTTATTTTTCTGATATACTGTCTCAGTCTAATTTACATCCACACTGGTGTTTTAGGAAGCCAAACAAATTAGAATAGAATAGTAATAACAACAATGACAGCAGTAGCCATATATTGCAAAACAATTGCACTGTAAAATAAATTAAAATAAATAATTCACATAATTTTTTTCTTTACACTACAGTATGGAAATTCCATTCCTAATTTCAACACTTGAAAGAGATATTTTGAATAAATCTGATATGATATAACTGGACTGCAGCAATGTTAACCACTAGCTATCATCAATTCATGCTGCACTTTTAAGCTTTTATTTTGAGAGAAACGGCAGTAGAGCTTTTATTTTTAAGGAAAACTCCAGCTTCAGTGAAAACAGGCTTACAAAAACGTGTCTCGCTACAAATCTAGTGAAACTTTGTAATCATCTGCTATGCAAATAAAGCTTAACTGGTGGCTATTGCATTACTAAACACACGCTAAATTCACAGCATGTGCATTAAATGAGTTTGGTTTTAGTTTGTTTGACAGAGACTGTGCTAATGGCCCAAAACAAATATATATTTAAAATCTACACTTTTTGCCCAGAAGACCTATTATTTCGTATTGTCATGCGAGCCCGATAATATTGAGACAGTTTAGCTATCGAAATATTGATAATTTCGTTACATCCCTACCTATTAGTAAATTATTTCTGTAGGAGCATGTGACACTGAAGACTGAAATAATGGCTAACTGAGTTTGCCATCACAGGAATAAATTACATTTGAAAATATATTGAATTGTATTTTAAAGTTGAAATTGCACAATGTTACTGTTAATCAAAAAAAAAAAAAAGGTGGAAAAAAGTCCTTACCAACCCCAAACTTTTGAATGATTTACTAAAATTTTAAAACAGACTCTATAACCATACACATTTAGACAGTCTCGCGACCGGGTGTTTTGCAGATTCAATATGCCAGCCAAAGGTGGATCACTAACCTTTCATAGGGCTGTGGTGAAGAATTGCCCTTGGATTCTCCTTGAATAGACTCAATGGCTGTACAGTAAAGGGGCTTCTGGCCTTGGGCCTTTTTCTGGGTTTCAGGAACCGCAGTAGATGCCTCTTCACCTGCCCAGTCCAAGTTGTGGATACCCATCAACAGACTGTAGTCCATGATTTTAAAACTTTGAAGTACCTAAACATACAGGGATATAGATAGGCACATGTAGCAGATGCAAAACTAGAGTGATTCAATCACAACAGTTTTTTTTTTTAGTAAGCTACCACGAATGTGCAAAACCATGTGAACCATGAGAAGCTTGAATCATGTGAAAGGCACAGATCAGTCTCTTAAAAGGGTGGTTGATGGCGATTTCACTTTTTAAACGTTAGTTAGTGTGTGATGTTGCTGTTTGAGCATAAACAATATCTGCAAAATTACGATGCTGAAAGTTCAATGCAAACTGAGATATCTGCCTTGTCCAAATACCCACACTTGCGGTCTTTGCACTTGATCACTTGACTACTTATATGACATACTTCCTGTATTTGGCCCAAGTGTGTAAGTGAAGATGAATACCACGAGTGATTGTACAATTTTTTATTACCTGATGAGAGACACTTAATTTCTGGTGCTTCTAATTAAGTGAAAAAAGCAGTTGCAAATTATGTAGTTAATAAATATAGACTACTCACCTTTGCACCAATAAAACATGTGGTACTTTGTTTTACTACCAAATTATATGTAATATCTAATTATTATTAATATTTAACTTGGAAAGGTTTCCTTGATCTCTCGCGTTCTTAGCAAAAAATCTCTTAATTTATTTCGACATCATGATGCATGATGGGATACACTTAGCCTTGAATACTGCTTTGGAGCGTGGATTCAGTGTGTGTTAAGGGCAAGGCGCTTTGGCGTTTTTAAGATATGGACAGTCTTGTGCACTTACTTCCTGTCACTCGCATGTACTCTCGCGTTCATTATCGCAGATGAATCGCCTTCGATAATGAACGCGATATTGCGTAGCTGGTCAGCGATCTACGGCTCTGTCTATTAAATGTCACTCCAATTATAAGCAGGTGATGGCGATTTTAGCGGTGATCACGGAAGCAGCTTTACTGATTAGATGCGCATGATCATATCGTTAGATATATCGCCCAGCCCTACTATTGAGAGCCATGTGTGCAATCCTCTTCACTAATATCTGCGTCTCATTCGGGTTTAAATTGAACAGCGATATTGATGATGTCATCGTTTACAATACAACTGGAGCACATGCAACTGAGGTGAGGGGCGTGATGTTTAGACGTGCACTAGATGCGAATCACAACACACTGGGCAAGCGAACCAATCCAAGCCCATCTCATATCTCTGAGGGCGGGGCTACATAAAAACAGGAAATGATTGGAGCATTCAAAATAGAAGAAACAGAGCGGTGTAGAATAGAAGTAAATTATGTGAAAAATAATGTTTTTTTTTTTTGTTCGATTTGTTTTTTTTTTAAACAAAACTTAACATGTTAGTCTGCACCCCATAAACACAATCAAGCCTTAAAAAACAAGCAGTCAACCACCCCTTTAAAGCAACACTACTCTGACAATTAAAAGTTTGTAAGCAAAATTCAAGGACAATGTTCTGCGATCCTTGCTTGCGTCTCTTTCCTCTTACAATATGTCAGCTTCAGTCTACAACACACACACACTCTTACCCGACAGTCTCTCTGAATAGTCCTGCATAGGGCATTGTAGTGGTCACTCTCCAGAAATATGCCCTCGGGCATGTCCTGCATGAAGTCTAGGTCTTTGTATGTAGGCAAATCCTTGGCCCTTTCTTTTGGTGAAGCACGTCGCTTGTACGTCGAGCCCTTCAGGTCATATTTAAGGTGCATGGGTACAGCGCATGGCAGTAGGTTGTTCATCACTACGATTCGGATGTTCTTCCCCTCAGCTTGAACGCAGTAGAGGCCGTAGAACTTCGGAAGCAGCGTACGCATGTTCTGGTTCAGGTTCTTGATGATGAAAAGTGAATTATGTGGTGGAAACTACTGCGCTTAATATGTTATGATAAAATGTTTTTTTTTAAAACATATAGAGATGCACACTTACCATGAAGTAGCCAGGCAGGAGTGTTTGCAAGAATTCTGCCTCTTTGTGTTGTACTGTCTTAATGATAAACTCATCATCACTAGACACGTAGAAGAGAGACCCGCTCGCTCCAGGATTAGACAGCTCAATAAGGGGTTCATTACAAAGAGAGTACTGCAGAAAACACACACATGCATAGCAGTTAACATATGAATGGAGGCTTGAGGTGGTGTCCATTTAACTAAATGCAATCTTCACTGAGAAGTGCTTTTGGCTTTTCCAGATATTGTTTTGATTCAGAATCCAGAAGTTTAACCCAAAACAGCAAATTCTAGCTTATTAAATTTTTCAGACCAATTTAAAAAATGAATATTCATATTTTCCCTAAAAATAATTCCAATGACAATTCCACCCCTAATAAAAAAAAACTAATTTAAAGTTCCCTGATTTTTTCAAGGAAACCATGGGAATCCTATTTTGTGAACAAACAAGATTACCAGGTAGTCATCAGGTCGGATCCCGAACATCTCTCTGAAGTAGCGGAAAGCAATGGGAGCATATGTTTTAAACTTGAAGTCACCATGGTGATGACCTGGAGTTGAGCTGCTGCCTTGACTAAGAGGGAGACAAAAACAAGCACATTTATGTACACAGTGGGACTACTAATGAAAGGTTCTTCAAGGTTACTTTCATGCAGACACACATACCTGGGAAAGAAAATGCTTTCTACCACTTCGAAGTCCTGCATGAGCACGTCTCTTTCTGGCTTCTGGCTCAAGCTTCCCACACTGTGTGTGATGCCCAGCTGAATGGCACCTTTCAGAGCAGATGATGTGGTCTGAAGAGTTCCAATGAGGGGCACATGAAGAACAGAATAAGAATATGCTCATGTGCAATACAGAAAATAAAAAGAAACTTCTTCTGGAACTACTCCAGGATCATTTTAAAACTAGCCTACATATAACACTGATACATAGATCTTGTTTGAAGGCCTACAAAAGACAGATGTGATTTAATAAAACTGAGAGGGAGTAGCAATAACTCAAGGCTTGCTGGTCTTATCTGTATGTACCTGCCTATGCCATTTATTAGGGTTTATCTTCTTCATGGTGCCATACAAAGAACAGTGAAGACAATAATAATCTATGTGTTGCAGGAAGATCTGACAGATTCAGGAATGTGCATCATGACACGGAGATTAGAAGCTGAACTGCTGAGACGTTTGATCTGCTCCCATCTCTTACAAACAAAAAGTATTTACAGTGTATATGCAGCAGTACTCAATATGTGGAAATAAAATCTGGAGATTCACAGCTTGTACCTTTTTATATGTGGTTTCCCCAGTGGGGTCAATTCCTCTATGGCCCATGGTCTTTTTATTCGTCTGGGATGAACCAGAGATGCTGAGAAGCTGAAAGATATATGATTGCTCAGTAAACACATCAGACAAGAAGACAAAAACATCAGAATATTTCAGTTATTAATCAGTTATTTTGGATGTTAAAAACAATTTGAACAAATTATACAATTCTATGACATTTCAGCATCAGTAATTGTATTTAAAAATGTGACCGTTTATTCTCAACACAACAACAAAAAACAAACCAACTTAATCTCAAGAATAAAGTAACATAAGCACTGTAGCACAGAAGTTATGTAGGATATAATGTGAACACTTTAATGGATGTAAATCAAGACCCGGATCAAGAGCTGTGCAGATTCATGAGAAATAAATAGAAATAAAAGACGAGGGCAGTGAGCCCACAAATCACATTGTAGACAAAATTAAGTTGTTTTCTAGCACTGATTAGAAAAACAGTTACAGTATGGAGCCCTAAATAAATTGGCCAATAACCACAGAAATGTGAAGCTATTATTAAAGCAATAAAGCGTATAATTACCTCAGAGGAAGCCATCTTTCGATTTCCAGCTGTACCTATTGAGTGCAAAATAAAAATAAAAAAATTTAATGTGATTTCACCCAAATTTTATAATGACAAAATTGGATTATTGTGAAGTGATTTATCAGCTTTTTGAACTCTCATTCTCATGGCACCCATTCACTAGAGAGGATCCGTTGGTGAGCAACTGATGTAATGCTACATTTCGCCAGAAATGTTCTGTTGAAGAACCAAACTCATCTACCTCTTAAATGGCCTGAGGGGGTTTTCTTTTTTTGCTTGTGTGTGAAAAACTATACTACAAATATAATGCAAAATAAATGCAAATGCTAATGCAAAAGAAAGCTTTTCACACGGAGTTGAGATGTGCCGTTAACCACAACTATGAGTGTAAGCATGCAGCATGCACAGACACCTGGGTTTCAATTCCTTTGTTCTTCCAAGGAAAACGCTGTAACCCAATCACACCAGCTGAGTGTGTGGTGACACTATTACTACACTCAAAATAATAAAGACAAGCTCAACCCAGTCAAGGGCGTAGTACAGACAGTCTACGTTCAAACTGAGTTCATATGCAAACACTGGCCCACATGTGCTTACACACATGCATGTACCTCTCTGCTGGAATAACCTCCCAAATAAAGACATCTGAAGAGTAACAAAAGTCATTAAAAAAAACATAGAAAACTTTCTAACTCTACAATAACTAATATACGGAAGGCCATTTTTGCCATGAAAAAAAGCTATTTCGACTCTCTCACAATTGTGAAATTCTTTACATTTCACAATTATTGCTTTTCCTCTTAGAATTGAGTTTATGTAATGCAATTCTTAGTTTATGTCTTTGAGTTTATTGTTGAATTGAATTGTGGCATAAAATCTCTCAATTACACTTTTTTTTTGTCACATGGCAGAAACGGATTCCCACACTAATTAAATAATAATAAAAGTGAGAAACTTTTTCATATCTAATTTTGTTAGAAATCAAACATCACTTGTCTGAACATTATAATAAACATTTATATTTTATCTGTGCCACTAAAAGCTTTGGGAACTACTTAATATCTGCAAAATTAATGCATATTTAAATGCAATGACTAGAAAACCATTGCACGCTAAACTGAAGGGCACAAAAAGAAAAGTCCTGACAGCAGACATCAAAATCTTCACCAAATAATTACAATAACAACAACAACAACAAATAGCATTGTGTTGTCATTGCTTCCACGTGGGCTCAACAAATCTAATTATTCATTTCTTACTTTAAAACACAAGACTGCTTTGCATGATATTCATTATTTGAAGCCAGAGCACAAGAAATTAATCTCCGAACACTAATGTGTCATAAACAAGAAGAGGAAATAAAACGCTCTCTTACTGGAGCTCGCTCCGTCTGTGGAAACTACAGCCGGCGTAGCCATCTTCTGGCGGAAGTTTCATATGGTCCTGCTTGTTTTCACTTGTGGTTCATGTCCCACAGCCCTGGAAGAGGAGAATGTTCAAATAAGCTCAGTTATAAGAAACCAACTAACGTTAATGGAAGATTAAAAAGTTGCTTAACTTAGTGTGGTAATATTCCACCCTAACCTATGATCCTAACATGTAATTTACTGGAGGAGCGTGGTATCAAGTTCCACACTACCTGTCGTACTTTTGCTTTCTCATTTAAAACTATCGCTAAACATTATAATTTTTTTTTATTTTTTGCTTGCATGCTAATGGTTTAATTGGTTAGAGACCCACAATAACAACAGATGAAAACGTTTAACTTAACTTACCTGACTTATTTCCTTCGTTTTTTAACTCGAGGATTAGAAACAGGGCCGTTAAACTTTTGTTTACATTTAGAACTGCTCGATGCTTCATGTGACTATTTGAAGTACTCAAAATTCTTGTTTTTATTACTTTTACAGGTCCATCCGAAGTAAATACAAAATAATCTGAAATGCACGGAAGCGTCCTCGTTCCTCGAGCCTCCCAAACAAGCGGAAGTGACGTAGCTGCGCCGCACTGTCCTGCTGGGCGCGGTGGACGTAGAGCTGGGACGAAATGTTTTTCTATACTACAGGGGGCGCTCTACTGACACAGACTAGTCCAAATTTGCATTTAAAGGCACAATTTGTTAAAAAAAAAATTATATATATATATATATATATATATATATATATATATATATATATATATATATATATATATATATATATATTTTAAAAAAAAAATAGCAGTGTTATATATTGTTGCTGACTTCTGTACTACTTACATTATCCCAAATCCAGAGAAATACGTTTTTTTTTAATTTTTCATCTTAAAATTAAATAGTCTAACATAAACACAACTGTAAGTCCTCACAGACTGAGAGATTGATATTATTCATACTATAAAAGAGAAATAAACCACCATACAAGACATTAATCCAAATAAAATAAAATAAAAATACAAATATATTCATGCAACAATAAACAATGTAGGGGATTAAACTAAATCACACTTATTAAACAAATCATAAATAAGCAATTTTAACTAGGGTCATTGTGTCACCAGCCAATGACCTCATAACCCCTCAATTTCCATTTTTGTTTTATAGAAAACATGGAAACACCAAAAACAATTTAATATGTAATGCGTTTTAATAGACCGTTGACAACCGCACAGAGTAGCATTTTAACAGAACTTTCAAATGTATCTAGTATGATAAAACAGGGCTGATTCCCCCCCACCACACATACTACAGCAGCAGTCGACTGTGGCATAATATGATGGTAAAACAGTAGCAACACTCGAGAGCTTGTTGATCTGTATGTGAGAACTTTTTACTTTTTTATTAACATTCATATTTGTTAGTTGACATTTATTCACAGCTCTGATGTGAAAAGTTTAATATTTCAATTTGCACACACTGACTGATGTTTTCAATTGGAAGTTGTAGATTAGTTACAAATGTGTAGAATGACATTCACATAAAGAAAATGACATACACAAATGTTTACGACATTTATTTTTGCACTTAACTTCAGTTTCGCTGCACAATGTCAAGTCGGCACTTAAAACCTCTCAGATCTGGCAGTACAAGTTCAAATCCTAGCACTTTGACTTTTGCCTTAAAAATGGTCTCTCAGTTTGGTTCACTAGGCTACTCAATCATGGGGAAGACTGCTGATCTGACAGTTGTCCAGAAGACAATTACTGACAGACTTCACAAGGAGGGTAAGCCACAAACATTCATTGCTAAAGAAGCTGGCTGTTCACCGAGTGCTGTATCAAAGCATGTTAACAGAGAGTTGAGTTAAAGGAAAAGATGCACAACCAACTGAGAGAAACGCAGCCTTGTGAGGATTGTCAAGCAAAATCAATTAAAAAATTTGAGTAACTTCAGAAGGAATGGACTGAGCTACCACTACACAACTAGCTACAGTTGTCGTATTCCTCTTGTTAAGACACTTCTGAACCACAGACAACATCAGAGGCATCTTACCTAGGCTAAGCAAAAAAAACGGACTGTTGCCCAGTGGTCCAAAGTCATCTTTTCAGATTAGAGCAGGTGTTGTATTTCATTTGGAAACCAAGGTCCTAGATTCTGGAGGAAGGGTGGAGAAGCTCATAGCCTAAGTTCATAAATCATTAGCTCATCCATGAACTTGAGTCCCATCGGATTGCATTGGCTTTGGGGATAAAGACCACAACTCCCGATTCCACTCTCAGTCATGGTGTCATTAAACTATGCCTTTGTCTCTTTGATAATTTTGAATACGCGCTCTCAAGCTGCAAAAAATACAAGAACACTTTTTGTGCGCAAAGAAAACAAATAATGACTTTATTCAACAATTTGTCTCCTACGCATCACCCAGCAGCGCCATTTTAGAGAGTATCACATATGTAAACAACGTATGCTGTTCTATGTCAGCAGCACCATACGTGTTTACGTTTTTTTTTTTTTTAACGTAAACAACATATCCACGTACGTAAGTTGCACATTTTGTTTATGTATGTGTTACTCTCCAAAATAGCACTACAAGGTGACATGGAGGAGACAAATTGTTGAATAAAGTTGTTATTTTTATTTTCTTTACACACAAAAAGTATTTTCTGAGCCTTGATCATGATTCAGGATTACATTAAAATTATATGTTACATTAATTACTTTATTGGAATTCCCCACCCCTGAGAATGAAAATGAGACAGTTCAGATATACAAGAAATGCCTGTCCCAGAATTAGGAAATTTAGACGTCAGACATGCAGCATATTTTGAATATTGCATATTTGTTTGCATCAAATAAATTACAGAATTACTAAAGGCTGTTTTTAGGGCAATTCCCAGGTATCCTGGGAGATACAAGTCATAAAATCCAAAATATCAAATATTTAAAAAAAAAATCATTTTAATATTTTTTAAGTCCAGATTATATAAAAGGCGACATTAAATTATTATTATTATTGTTTTTTTTTTTTGCTGATTATTTTCCATCCTTGCTTTTTTTGTTGAATAAATCAAAGTTTTCTGGGCTCAGTGAACATATTTGTTAATTCATAAACTTAAACATTACAAGTTAAATTAAAACTATAAATTGTGAGGGACCTGAATGGCACTGTTTATTTTTTTGATTTCGTAAAAGTGACAGCAGCTATGATAAAAGACACTAATGGTCAATAAATAATGATATCTATTACCAATTATGCACAAACCGCACAAATATTGAAAAAATTTAATATTAGCCCATCACATTTTAGAACTAGAACTGTAACTGAACTTTGGTATTCTATTGAATGAAGAATCATTAAAATGTGTCTTTGAGCTGCCAATGATTGTAGATAAACCTAAACAATGTTATATCCAACATAAAGCAATCTTATATAACTACCAAGCTGAAAATACGCAGGAGATACACAGCAGTATTAAACAATATTTTATGGAAGGGATATATCTAAAGACACCAGTTTCTGTTAAAGGAACATTACTAACCATGATCGTGCCAGTGTCTTTACCCTACAATTATTGTTGAATGTCACTGATTCATGTGTCAAGATGCTGAAACTCTAACCTTAACAAAAGAACATTTATAGAAAATGTTTTTTTCCCCTTTGAAAGCAGTAACATAATCTGATTCCCATGATTTTTACACTACATCCCAAATAAATAAATAAATAAATAACCCTTCGAATCAGACAAAAGGTCAGCTGTATTTATGATCTGTGATTTATTCATAAAATCTTTCCACAAATACATCTGTCATGCAAACAATGTGACATGAAATATCTTATATAACTTAGAAGCAACCATTATTTTCTCGAAGGAAAAATCAAATGTCAAACAATCCTTTCAATCCTTTTGCCATATTGAAAATAAACTGACTTCACTCAGTGCACTTTGTCTTGAACTTCAACTGTGATGAGTATTGTAAAATAATACATGTGAAAATAAAAGTATTGACACACAGTTATTCTAGAAGAATGAGCACAATTAAATTACATGAAAAGAATGATACATCAGACTCTTGTGATTCACAGTAGATTAACAGACTTTAATCAGGTTGTGTGTTGCTAAATTAAATAAAGACATCTGGCAGTAAGACCTTTAGCAGGTTTTGGGGTCCCAGTTGAAATTCATGTCAGGTGGTATCATGGGAGCAATGTACCCACACAGGGGTTGGTAGGAAGGGTTAGGAGCTCGTGTTTCAAAGCAGTTCCATCGTTCTTCTCCTTTCTTCTCACAGCACTCATGGACTAAAGTCATAGTGGAATATTCCTCAATACAGAAATAGGACAAGGCAGTTTCCCACTGCAAATGCAAAGAAAAAAAGACATCATTGTATTCTGGTTATCAGTGCTGTAGTTAAATAACTTCTTTTTGGCTCATGTACTCACCGCCTGTTTCGCACAGCAAAGGGTCTGTCCATTTCCAGTGGTCAAACCTCCATAACAGCACTGACCCAACCACGACTCTATTCTGTTTATTGCTTTTCCAGCGCGTTGAGCGTAAGCGTAACCTGATGGAGGGAAACAGTAGGCAGGATATCTGGGACGACCATTTCCATAAAGACAGGCTGAATTGAGATTATTAACCGAAGGTCTGGCTGGAGGAAAGGCTGATTCCATCAGTGTGTTAGGATCAATGATCTGTCCCCCTTAATGGAATAAAGAAAATATATAAATACATGATAATAAAAAAATACTTTTTAAATGTTTTACTATTTAAATGTATTACTGCAGAGAATGCAGTATCAACATAAAAAAGTGAAGAAAAAAAAAGTGAAAGTGACATTCAGCCAAGTATGGTGACCCATACTCAGAATTCGTGCTCTGCATTTAACCCATCCGAAATGCACACACACAGAGCAGTGAACACACACACACACTGTGAGCACACACCCGGAGCAGTGGGCAGCCATTCATGCTGCGGCGCCTAGGGAATGCTGCGGCGCCCACGGAAAACAACGTATTTTAGTATTTTTGTATACTTGTCGATACAGGAACTCAGCAGTCTAATAAAGAGGTTGACTGGCAAAAAAGTATTTTATGTATTTTGAAACTACAAAAATATTAAGATTAAATGTATTTAAATACTAAATACAAAATAGCATCTTGTATTTCAAACACATGAATACTGCCCATCCCTGCCACAAAGGACATTGTTAGAGAAATCTATTTATTTTCACATTTATTCTTTTAGAAGACGCCCCAAAATGAGAAGACAGTTTCATAAAGTTTTGTAAAATAAAGCACATACCTGCCAATGAAATTAGAAGAATGATTTTCAAAACCATTTTTTTTTAAGTTAAAGAAAATGTCCTCTTTGCAAATTTGCAGTCTTTTCTTCAGTCTTGATGGGAGCTTTAAAATACTGCAACAATACTGCTGTGTCTGGATTTAAAGGGTTGGAAAAGGAACGAGAGGCGGGTCAAAGCTGGTGGGTCAAGCAGAGCTTGAAGAAAAGAGATAAGGGCCTAATATTATCTGCCTTTATTTTGTATAAACTCCAGCATGATACTAATTCATACGTCAAAACAGTGGATAGTCAAAACAGGTATGTTCTTCAGCCCTATTCTAAAATATTCACAAATTTTTATCTAATTAAAATAGCTTGCTCAGTTGACAGAGAAAAACTCCAATGGCTTCTTGCAAACCAATCAGTTCTGCTAATAATAATGTGATGAAATGCATCATTATGCAGAAGATATGAGCGGAGTTCTCTGCATGAAGACCCACGGCTCGCAAATCAACGTGCTACTTATTTTCTTTGATAGAGTAGGAAGTTAAATGAAATTAAATGTGGAGGATGATAACTGTGACAAGATGATTCACAGGCCAGTTAACAGTGACAGGGTGCATGTAACTATGCGACAGAGCGCTCCTTTAAAGGGGTCAAATGACGTAGCTAAAAAATAACAATATTTGGTGTTTTTGATGTAATGAAATGTGATTATGTGGTTTAAGGTAAAAAAAAAAAAAGAACATTATTTTCCTCATACTGTACATTATTATTTGTTCATGTACCGCCTTTCCGAAACGCATACATTTTTACAAAGCTCATAATCCTGAAAAGTGACATGTATGCTGATTGGACAACTATCTAGTGCATTGTAATTGGCTGAATACTTCAAGCATGTGACAACTGTTACACCCCTTCCCATACTGTGATGCCATCTCCCAGCACGGCAAATCAAAACCAATCAAATCCATTACAAACGAGGCATTTGTTGCATCCAGTGGGGACATAATTACTGATTATAATGACTTTTACTGTTTTTTTTTTTACATGGTGCGTTGCATCATGACACATAAACATAAAACCATCAGTGGCAAATTCTTTAAATATGTAAACGTACTTACAGACTGAGTCAGAAGCTCCAGACTGTATTTGTAAAGTTGGAATTGCCCCACTTTTTAGAAACAGCCTTTGTGCACATTAGCATTGTATATTAGGGGTGTAACGGTACGTGTATTCGTTTCAGTACAGGGCTTTCAGTACGGTGCACGTGTGTACCGAATGACCGAATGCAATATTTTGTATATGGAACATAGGTTCATTTTCGTGTTTCCAAACGAACATATTAAGTGGCGGAAGTCTCCGCATTCAGCATAAATCCCGCCCTGCAGCTGATTCTGTGCCGGCGACACACTGGATGCATGGCGTGTCCGTTTTTAATTCGGCTCCCATGTTAACAGGAGCTTGCAGACTGTCTGTGTGAGACACGCGTGCATGCTAGAAATCGAACCGACGCCTATTTTTCATGCGGAAAATATGTTTATATGTCATTTTATACACAAATACATATTAATTCATGACACTTTGATGTTTGAAAGTCTATAGGTTGACATATATTCAGATATAAATGTAATTAAAAAAATTAATTAATAATTATCGATTTTCAAA
The DNA here is from genome assembly GCF_003368295.1 of Carassius auratus. Lineage (NCBI taxonomy): Eukaryota > Metazoa > Chordata > Actinopteri > Cypriniformes > Cyprinidae > Carassius > Carassius auratus. Next base: position 28,951,998 of record NC_039261.1, on the reverse strand, counting down.
TATTGCACCTGTCAAACATAGTCTATTTTTCCGTCAATACTGTTGCAATATGCCAGTGTGCCACCAGCCTAATGTTTTCAAAAGGCATCACGCGAGTGTGAACATCACTACAACTAGGGAAAAAACGATGCAGCTCCCGTTGGCATTTAAACAGACATTTGCTCTTAATTCCAGTTATTCTTTTTTATTTTATATATATTTTATTAAAAAGTATTTTAAAAAAAGTGTAAACAAATTGTTTAAAAAAGTTTATAGTAATAAACAACCTGCAGCTTAATGTTTGCATTTCTTCCCTTTACTGTACCGAAAGTGAACCGAACCGTGACTTTAAAACCGAGGTACATACCGAACTGTGATTTTTGCGTACTGTTACACCCCTATTGTGTGTGTGTGTATATATATATATATATATATATATATGTATGTATGTATATATATATATATATATATATATATATATATATATTCTCTCTGATTTACATGGCATGCAAAATGAATGTAATACAGTATATCAAAATGAAGTGAGTTTATGACATGCTGGATCATATTTAAGAACATACATTTATCTCACAACCAACAGAGAATGCTCAGGTGAAAAAGGACACTGTTTTTGTGCCACTAAATCAAATAAAAATGCTGTGGTTGTCATATGGCATTTAGAAATCACATCTTTAACTGGTGAAGGAGTGGATGTCAATCGACCATGGCCTTCATAATAAAATCAATTGTATTATCTCTTGTGATTATTAATCAAGTTATTAACCTTATAGATTGTAGTTGATTGAACAAAGTTATTAGTTACCACATATTAGTAGTAAACACAAAGAAATGTATATTGCTGTTGGAATGTGTCGGTGTCCTTTTGATTTGAAGAAACGGGCTTCTCCATGTAGACTTCTGCTTTCTCCTCTCCAGTTCAGTCATCACTGATTGCCCGTAGAGGACATTGGGGCGCTTGCCTACGTGACCAATGTGTGCCCCAAACATTTAGGTTGTTTTATATGCCAGTATGTAAAAGAATATGCTGAATATGGTCTAAATCTTCTCTTCTCTTTCTCTCTGAAGGAACAGACTCCCTTACTGTGTGTTTTTGGAAGAGTAGCTGATAAGAGTAATAACGCAGCTACCCAGCCTTGACAGAGATCAGTGTTTCTCTATGTATGTGTGTTGTTATCTGTTCATGCAGGACCAGTTGCTACCAGTCTTCAGGGAGATTCACAAACGGCACCCATGAGTAGAGACTAATTGGATATCACCCTGGTGTCCAGAAGAAGAACATTGCGTGTGCCCCTTTAATCACTTGTCATTTAAATAACCTTCGGAGATATGCTTTATCAACTTTATGTACATCTGTTAAGAGTTTACTTGTTTTTCCGTAAACTGACCAATCGGAGTCCTTTTCACCTATGTGCTGACGTAATTAGTGACCTGTTAGAGGATAATTACTGGTGTTTCTGACATGTTAAAGGAAGCGGCCTACAAACTCTCTTGAAAGTGTTGAAGCTGACGTCTGAGTGATGTAACTGCAAACTATTTTCTTCAGTAAATATTTCTTCAGTTAAATCTATCTCTGACTGCTGGTCCTTGGGTTTAACTGTAAATTCCCCTACACAGGTGTTGGGGTCCCAGGTAAACTTGAATAAGGGACTTTCTAAAATGCTTAAAGGAGCTTAATGTACCAAGACAGAGATAAAGACAAAACTGTAACGCATATACTACGTGCAGATATGCATAAGCTCAAAATGTGAACACAACACATTATTTAGACGTTAAGCATTTTCCTCTCATAAAGAACATGCTTAATGTTCTTTATGAGAGGAAAGACAATGCCTCAAACAGGAAAAACCAGTTTCTGAAACAGTTTACAAATGGAGTGAAGAGGCCATCTCCACATTGCAGGACTGCTTTGTAACCACAGACTGGCAGATGTTTCAAGATACAGCAGGAGACAAACAGGAATACAAAGACTCTGTGATAAGCTACATTAACAAATGCACAGAGGATGTTGTTCCATCCATTAATGTTAAATCATTTCCTAACCAGAAACCCTGGGTCAAGGGTGAGGTGCAGGTGGTGACTGCTGCCTTCAACTCTGTGGATTTAACTGCTTACAAGAAGTCCAGGTATGACCTTCAAAGATCCATCAAATCAGCCAAAAGAGACTTTAGGGACAGAGTGGAGTCAGAATATCATGGCTCTGACCCCCAACGCATCACAACGTATCACAGACTACAAAGGAAGGAAAAGCAGTGGTGTGTCTTTGTCTGCCTCTTTACCGGATGAGCGCAATACATTCTATGCTCGCTTTGAGACAGACAATACATTTCCTGCTGTGAAAATACCTGCTGACATTGACACCTGCCCCTTGGTTCTAACTACACACGAAGTAAGTAAGGCCTTCAAGAGAGTCAACGGCCGCAAAGCTCCAGGTCCAGATGGCATACACGGACATGTCGTGAGGGCTTGCACTGTCCAGTTAGCAGATGTCTTTACCAAGATCTTCAACCTCTCCTTGAGACTTACAGTGATCCCCACATGCTTCAAGCAAACCACCATCATCTCTGTTCCCAAAAAAACAACTGTCTCCTGCCTGAACGACTACCTCCCTATAGCACTGACATCAGTCATCATGAAGTGCTTCGAACGGATAGTCAAATCTGCTCCTCTCTACCTGACACCTTGGACTCATTACAATTTGCTTACCGTTCTAACAGATCCACTGATGACGCCATTGCAATGGCCATACACTCTGCACTAGAACACTTGGAGGGAAGAGACACTTTTGTGCGGATGCTGTTCGTTGATTACAGCTCTGCATTTAACACCATTATCCCTACCAAACTTATAGCCAAACTGAAAAATCTGGGTCTTAACAGTCACTTATGTAACTGGGTCCTGGACTTCCTGACCGGCAGACCCCAGGTGGTTAGAATAGGCAATCACACATCCTCCTCACTTACACTCAACACTGGTGCCCCACAGGGATGTGTACTCAGTCCCCTCTTGTACTCCCTGTTCACATATGTCTGCTCTGCCAAGCACAGCTCCAACATCATACTCAAATTTGCTAACGATACAATTATCCTATTTTCCTATCAAAGTGATACATTTTTTTGATGCAAATATGAATACACCCTCCTGAAAGTCACTAAATAAATAAAAAATAATAAAAATATATAGGTTTAAGGCTATTTTGATCAACAGGCAAGTATACTGAACCAAAACTTTTAAAGGTAAGTAATTTCCTGGCAATTAATAAAAGTCTTATATAGCCCACTGAATCATACTCAGACTTAATGCTGGCAGCAGCGGGAGAACTTGGGAGAGACCCCCAGGTCACTTATTTCTTAGCATAAAAGAGGACAATGGTACAAGAGAAATACCAAATTATTGTTTTATGTGTGAAAATATAGCAGAAGTAGAACCAACATTCAAAAACAATGGACTTGTGACACAGCTCCTGAAATAATCAGGTCTTCACTTTAAGTTTTAATTTAATGATGGGTAAATTTTACAAATAGAGACTTCTGGGAATCAATACTCTGGTCTCAAAAGACCAATTCAATCATTTTGGATCCAAAAGCATCCATAATGTTCTGTTAATGCTAGAGGAGGAGTACAGTGAGAAGTGCTTGGTCCTCACAGTGACGTTCAGTGGTAGTAAAGCTTTAAAGAGGGAATTGTGCTTTATCAAAGCTGGCATGAATTCACACACTACTGTGGGATGTAATACAAAAAATTGAAATAGAAGATGCTACCATCCCTTCATTCCCTACATTATTGGGAAATTCAAGACTTTCTGACCCTCCATAGACAGCAAGGGTACCACGAATAAGGCAAAGAAACGTAGTAAGGAAATTGTTAAAATATTGAAAATAGAAATGTGACATCTGTGGATTGATCGTAATTTTATGAAGTTATGAGAATACTTTTTTGTGCACAAAGAAAACAAAAATAACAAAGACTTTATTCAACAAGTCTGCTCCTCTGTGTTATCCTAGCGCCATTTTGGAGAGATGCATGCATGTGCTTTCCTCTGAATGTAAACAAGCCGCAACATAAGTGCAGGAAAAGCATGATTATGAGTAACTCATGTCAGGATTTTCATTTTTGGGTGAACTATTTAAATTAAATAAAAAGTAAAGTGACAACTATTGGACGCTGAAGAAACGGATTATACACAACTTTAAATGTTTTGGTTCAACATTCTTACCTTAAAAATTGCCTTTATCTTGCACCAGAAAGTGTACTGAAATATTCTTGTGTTAATGAAGTCGAAAAACTGCAGAAACGTGTTTTTTAACTAGACTCTGATTGCAGCTTCTATATATCGAGAATATAGCACACTAGGAATTGCAGGATCTTGTACTTTTGTTAGTGCTTAACCTTTTTATTTAGATTTATTCTTTTTTTTTACACCATTTTCTTCCGTAAATATTTAGAAAACCTTAATATGCCTTCTTTGGGAAACTACAGTGCAGCAAAAAGAAGATGTGTCAAGCAAGCGGATAATGATTTTGCATGTATAATTGACATGGCCTTCAAGCTGGGTGTGGGATTCATGTGCCCTCTAGTGGTGCATATTGTGCTGGTAACTTTTAGGTAGGGTTGCAACAAGATATATAAGTGCTTTGACATTGGTATTTGTAATCTGTGGATTATAATTGCCTATAGACATAGCCTATAGAAGTTGTACAGCCTCACGGGAAAGTTCATTCTCATGCTGATCACGTTTATCTGCCGGAATGCAGCAAAAAATCCAGACTTTTATACACACCCTTAGTGAAGGTGTTTTGATTGAAGGTTTGAAGTCAGTAAACAGCAAAACAAGGTGTGGTGCAGATAAAAAAATACATACCTGACAGTGTGAGTCAAAAGAACGAGTTAAGGCCACAACCCAAGGGGACAAAGAATGTGATGCGTTTCATATTACAAAACAACAAAAGGCAGGATTGTCAACTCTCACGCATTTGGCGTGAGACACACGCTTCCAGGATCTGTCTCACGTTCTCCACGCTGACCATGTAAATCCCACCGAATTTACATCACTGCTTGCGATATCAAGCATTCTCAGCTTTAGAATTGTGTTAGATTTAATACGAAATTTAAACAATAATTACAATTTGGGCGCATTTAAGGTGGCGTAAATCGTAAAATGTAGCGCTTCAGTTAAAACCAGAGTCATTGAAAAAGAGTTGCAACAAGCTTTGATCCCTCCGGCGTCGCCGCGCGGTCACGTGGTTCATGGAACGCATCAAACAAACATGACGTGACTTATTGTAGTATTTAAGGTTAAAAAAAGAGAACGGGCTTTAAATTCCACTGCAAAGAGGCAAATTAGAATAATTTTTTATTCAAAAAAATAAATAATCATTTTCATTTGTAATGCCATAGTTAATCAATTATAGGTAGGCTGTATGGCTCTTTATTAAATTGTATCTAGAATATTGCAGGTCATACCTGCGTACTTATTTTAAAGTTTTTATTACAAGTTTTTAATTTGAAGAACTATTTATACATGATTAAACACTAGATTTTTTTAAATGCGAAATTTAACAAGTTAATAGGCTACATCCTTTTTTTAAATGATAGGCCTACTTTACATTGAATGGAAGCAAATACTGAATTTAACCCCAGGTTTAAAATGGTGCTAAAAAGGCAATTCCTTAAAATATTACATTTATTCATTTAGCAGACGCTTTTATCCAAAGCGACTTACAGATGAAGACAGTGGAAGCAATCAAAAACAACAAAAAGAGCAATGATATATAAGTGCTATAACAAGTCTCAGTTAGGTTAACACAGTACACGTAGCATGGGATTTTAACTAATATAATAAATAAAAAGAAAACAGATAGAATAAAAAAATAAAAGAATAGAGCAAGCTAGTTAGAGGTCTTTACACATACACACACACATACATATACAATTGCATAGTAAATGAAAAGAAAATAGAATACAAAAAGATTAGAAAGGTAGTTAGATTTTTTAAAGAATAGAATTAGAATAGTGAGTGTTAAAGTTAGAGGGTCAAATAAAGATGGAAGAGATGTGTTTTAAGCCGATTCTTGAAGATGGCTAAGGACTCAGCTGCTCGGATTGAGTTGGGGAGTTCATTCCACCAGAAGGGAACATTTAATATAAAAGTCCGTAAAAGTGACTTTGTGCTTCTTTGGGATGGCACAATCAAGCGACGTTCACTTGCAGAACGCAAGCTTCTAGAGGGCACAGAAGTCTGAAGTAACGAATTTAGGTAAATGGGTGCAGAGCCAGTGGTAGTTTTGTAGGCAAACATCAATGCCTTGAATTTTATGCGAGCAGCTATTGGAAGCCAGTGCAAATTGATAAACAGAGGTGTGACGTGTATTCTTTTTGGCTCATTAAAAATTAATCTTGCTGCCGCATTCTGAATTAATTGTAAAGGTTTGATAGAATTGGCTGGAAGACCTGCCAAGAGGGCATTGCAATAGTCCAGCCTGGACAGAACAAGAGCTTGAACAAGGATTTGTGCAGCATGTTCCGAAAGAAAGGGCTTGATCTTCTTGATGTTGAATAAAGCAAATCTGCAGGATCGGACAGTTTTAGCAATGTGGTCTGAGAAAGTCAGCTGATCATCAATCATAACTCCAAGGCTTCTAGCTGTTCTTGAAGGAGTTATGGTTGATGTGCCTAACTTGATGGTGAAATTATGATGGAACGATGGGTTTGCTGGAATCACAAGCAGTTCTGTCTTGGCAAGGTTGAGTTGAAGGTGATGGTCCATCATCCAGGAAGAAATGTCAGTTAGACAAGCTGAGATGCGAATAGCTACCGTCGGATCATCAGGATGGAATGAGAGGTAGAGTTGAGTGTCATCAGCATAGCAGTGGTATGAAAAGCCATGTTTTTGAATGACAGAACCTAATGATGCCATGTAGACAGAGAAGAGAAGTGGTCCAAGAACTGAGCCCTGAGGCACCCCAGTAGTTAGATGTTGAGACTTGGACACCTCACCTCTCCAAGATACTTTGAAGGACCTATCTGATACGTAAGACTCAAACCATTGAAGTGTTGTTCCTGAGATGCCTTTCGCCAGTAGCGTTGATAGGAGGATCTGGTGGTTAACCATGTCAAAAGCAGCGGACAGATCAAGCAGGATAAGTACTGAAGATTTGGATTCTGCTCTTGCCAGTCTTAGAGCTTCAACAACTGAGAGCAAGGCCGTCTCAGTTGAATGTCCACTTCTGAAGCCAGATTGGTTGCTGTCAGGAAGATTTATGTTTGTGAGAAATGTAGAGACTTGTTTGAACACAGCTCGTTCAAGTGTTTTTGCAATAAAAGAATATATAAATATATAAATATTTTTATTATATTTATATGATAGGCTACTAATCTATTCTATCTATCGGTGGATACAAATTTACAGTTGAATTATGGTGACTATACGTGCTCTTTTCCCCGGACATCAAATTTTTTTTTTCAATTAAAAATCAAATTTTCTGTGCTAGATGTTAAGTTTTATGAAGGACGTCCATGTACGAGCTAATAAAGCGCATGTCATGTTTGCGCCTCTAGCGTCACAAAAAAAAATAAGCACAAATAAACATTTCTTTCAAACTATCTTTCCGGATACAGTCAGGCATGTGCAGAACAAACAGATGAGCCAATCCAACTCACGCCATTGGGCGAGTCATATTCGTGGTGAAGGTGTAGGAGACGATCATAACATTGCTATTCTAGCTATTATTACGGGAGGATTTAGAAAGCTACCAGCAGCAGAAAATGTGTGCATTTGAAAAGCTTTTTCTGGTGTCAGAATAAAAAAAATACTAAGTTGCAATTTCCTTGAACTTACCAGATGCTGTTGAAAGAACAGAAGACCAGAACAGCAGGAGGCATAACAAGGTGTTATAGCAGCGCACGTGCCAACCGGACGTGCGTTGTTCATTTCCACTTGTGTAGACATACAAAGTTTTTACTACGTAAATATCCTTCTTAACCGCTGCAGGTCTCATTTAAGTTTGAAGAGGGTTAAGGTTTTCATAGCCAACCCACAGGCTACAGCGATCCGAAAGACTTCAAGAGTAGCCTACTAGGCTGAGAATAAACTACCGAGCAAAATTCAGACGTGTACAACAAAGGTAGGCTATTCATGCACAACAATAAAAGAGTGAAAGAAAAAAAGCAGACTTAAATTATGGTCAAATGTCTTTCTTTGGGTAAATCGGCCACTCATTATAAGGAGATTAAAAAAAAAAAAAAACGAAATGATTCTGCTTAACTGGTCAGACAGGTCATCTTGTGAATGAAAGAGAAGTAACGATTAGCCTGCAGTACAAGTTGAATGTAAGAGAAAAAAGGGCGTAAAGAAGGAAAATTATTGTTTTAATCTTGGTCTTTTTATTGTTTGCTTTTTCTGTGATTTTCCTGGCAGAGGTGAGTTTAATAATTGTTCTCATCTAAATGTCTTATTCATGTTTTCGAATTGTAGTGCTAAAATTAGTAACAAGCCTTTGCTATTTTTATATATTTGTCAACTGTTACTCTAATACTATTAGCGATTTAAGACAAGCGCACGCCATCATTGGTCAAATAATTATCAGATGGAGCTCAAGACAAAATATTAAATCACACGTTAATAATCGAGACTGCGGGATGTTTTGCATTTTAACGTAATGACCTACTTCGAGAGCTAAAAACAGTTTGAGGAGACTAGATTTGTCTGAAGTAGCCTTTAATTTAAGGGCAGCAAAGGCTCAGCCCGCAACAATGTAAAATAAATAGCTAAGGTATGGAAAAAGCCTGTGACTTAGACCATTGATAATATTTTTGGTTGTAAATTATTATTATTAGTTATTATTTTTTTTAAATGTGACATTATGACTGCAAAATATTGTTTTCTTTTTGTATTTTCCTTTAGGAACCAAACACTTATTTTCATCATATGCATGCATGTTCTTCACTTTGGATGAAACAAAAATGATATAAAAACCTTATTGATACAAGAAAAACAGTGATAGGAAATTTGAGAATTAAAACCATTAATTAACATTAATAAGCTCATAAAAATATCTTTCGGACATATACATACAATGGAGAGGAAATCATGCTGGTCCCTGATCCTGTGTTTAATAATATTGGTGATCACAGGCTTGGTAGGAAATATACACATTAACAAGGAATTTGTGAACAAACTTACAAATGAAGTAGAGTTCTCAGAGAGAAAGGAGAGACAAAAAGATCTGGATATAAAGGATTATAGTTTAGCAATTGAACACACACAGAAGGAAATTGACAGTGTAGACAAGGAGGTCAAGGAACTTCAGGATGAGGTCGGGAAGTTGAACACTGCTAAGGAGGAAAAGGACAAAGAAGTTAAAGCATGCAAGGATTCAGTGGTGAGTGAAAAAATATTGACAAAATTTTACACGACATATGACAGTTTGGTATAGTGATGTGAAGTATTTTCATATTGTTTGATATGGGGTGTGCAAAGCAATGGAACGCACATTTAAAGCAGGTTTAACAAGAATTGAACTGGCAGTAACCACACAAGTCAACCAATTCAAAAGAATAGGCCTAACTGAGTCATAGATCGCAAACAGTCTTGTATGTATTCATTCATTTGTTTGGTTGTTTTGTTTTGGTATCTGCTTTAGCTAATGCTCAAGAAACGTACCATGCTAAGACCAGAGGGGGTGTTTTATCTAACAAATGTTGCAGTTTAGCTCTGTTCTCATTTCCTAAAATCTGCCAATGTATTGTGTTTCAAAGGCCGTGTTGAGTAATGACGTCGCAGCCGTGGAGAAAGAGAAGAGTGACATTGAGGGTATGTTTATGTGTTTAGCAAGGACCCCCCAAATATGATTTAATCTGATAATGAAGGCAATTAAATATTTTCATATATAGAAACCTACTCGTACTGTGTGAGTAAATATATATGCCTACATTTCTTCTCATATGTGTATATAGCCCTTGCAGGAAATGCAAAATGTTAATAATTTTAACAAATTAAGAGAGGTATTGAAAATTGCTTTTATTTAGTACTGTCCTGAATAAGCTATTTCACACAACAGGTGTTTACATATACTCCAAATGAAAAATTATAACTGATGACCCGTTCAGAGGTTCACATACCCTTGAATCCTAATACTGTGTCATTACCAGGATGATCCACAACTGTTTGTGATAGTTAGCACTGTGTCACCTTCTTGAGCATCAGTATATTTTAAACCGAGGTATACTGAGGCTTGGGTTGCAAAAAAAGAAAAAAAAAACCCATAAAAAGCAGGCACACATAGACCAACAAAGAAAAGAGATGCTTATATAACCTCTTTTGATCTTTTCAGGTAATTTTGGTGTTGAAAAGACAAAATGGAGTGAAGAAATGAATGGTCTTAAACAAAAGTTACAGAACCAAAGTCTAGTCTGTGCCTTTGTGAATGCCACTGCAGAAGTCCTCAAGGACGAACCTACCATAAAGTGAGTTTTTGAGGATATGAATGCATTCACAATATGAACACTGATCACTAAATTAATCTTGATTTAAGAGTTTGAATTAATCTTAAAATCTGTCTTTTCTTTCTTTATTACAGGGATCTTTGCCCTCAAATTCAAACTACAGTTCAAGTTACTGTCAAACTGTGAAAGAATAACAGCAATCTGAATTCAAGACAGCGTTCTATAACAGGAATTAAATTTATTTCTAAGATTAAATAGACGACCTAATTGAAAAAGTATTTTCTCAAGGGTTAGTGTTGTGCCTTATTTAGACTGATTAGGCAGCTTTAAATGACTGATTTATACTGAACCATCTGTATCTCTCCAATAGACCTTCTGATGTAACATTACAATTTTTTTATAAAGTTATTAATTCCCTATTATAAATCGGTCGTTATATTGTTGATAAAGTGTAAACTGCTTCTGTTAAAAGCATCTGCTGAATGAGAATGTTAATGTATCTCCTCTTAATAATATTGGATTAACATATAAAATGAAAGCATTTATATATTTTGATTTAACATGATAGTTTCTTCAGTATCAATTTTGTAAGTTAGTATCTTCATAATTGCTTAGATATATAGATTCTGGGGGAAAATGCTAAGTGGATGCCTTTATACTGTTTATACTTTTTATTACAACATGTTGCTATATTGTACTATGGTTTTATTAAAAGGAAAATTATTACTTATTTCCTGTCCAAAATCCTATTTCCTGTCTGTGTAAAGTAAAACATTTTAACACAAGTAAAAGATTTTTGCGTCTCTTTCGCTTATTCAGCCTCAAACGAACAAACTCTCTCATTCTGACCGCCTGGTCTTTGCTGCCACCTAACGGGCAAGAGCTAGAAAAGCCAGAGAATTTTCATTGTGATGTGACAAACTACTTAAAAAATTAATTTCTTAATCTCTGTCAGGAGGTTTTCTTTGTTGTTTTTGATGTTCATTCCAGTTTTATGCAATAGCTCTTCGATTAGCACTTCAGATTTCACTATGCAGATTAATAAGAAACACAGTATGTAGTAGTTCTACCTTGAATGGGTCATTCTCACTGAAATCAATGTTTTCTCACTTTCAAAGCCGCGGCACTTAATGTTTTTGCTCCAGTGCTTAGTTTAGACATATCAGTAATGTGATGTATACCTTTCAGTAAGTTTAGTTCAGAAAAGGATCCTCCTCTCTTAAGACCAGAAGATTCACTTCCATAAGAGCCAAAAGCACAGCCTTGTACACATGTGGAGTATTGAGGGAGTGAACATCTGTCTGAAGATGGTGTGGTCACCCGTCAAGTCTGACTCACCCCCCCCCCCCCAAAAAGACCGGTTTAATGCATCTTTACTTTTTCAAATATAATACAACATATTTAAACGTCAAATTAACACTTAAACAAGCCTATTTACTATTACTTGTTTGTGCAGAAATCACTGCAACAATGCTAGTGTGTCGCTGTATGATTGTGGTAAATCATGCAGCCTCTTAGTTGCATGTTCCACAATCAATTACACACCAATTTAATAGCTGCTTCACCAATTTTGTATGCATAGGTTATTGCATTTCATATCCATATTCATTTCATTTTAATTTCACAAAAAAAGAAAAAGAAAAAAAAAGCTGGATGGAAATAGCAAGATCCACATAATATCTTCCATACAATAACAAACACTGCCATGTAGATTATCTAAATTTTTAATTGCTGAGGTGTGTTTTTCCTCCACACGTTTGGGTGTGGTTATGTATCCCGTGTGTGCGCTTTCTCTCTTCTCCTATCTTTCTCACTCTCTGCTTCTTTGACAGTGTCGGATTACGTGGTGCTCATCAGAGAGTGTGCTGCAGACAAAAGAGCAGAGTGAAAACTGCTTGAGGAGGCTCGCTTCTCCCCTGCTCCAGGCCTGTGTTGAGTTTGTTGATGGTGATGCAAAGTTAAAATGGTTGTCTGAAAAAATAAAAATAAATCAATAAACGAAAATAGACAAATGTACGGGAGATGAATTAAAAACTAAATAAATCATCTCAGCTTGCAGGAACAGCATGTCCATCTCAGGCTGGACTTTTATTTGAACTCCTTGGTCAAACTGACATCTGAAATCGGAAGTATCTAGAAAGGCCCAACCTTAAAATCAATTCAAATATACTGTAGGTATATGTGTTTTTGGTCAGTAAGATTAAAATAATATAATACTTTTATTCAGCATGGACTCCTTACATTAATCAAAAGTAACAGTAAAAACTTTTAAACACTTTTAAAACGCTACCCTTTTGAACATTATACTAATCAAATAATCCTAAAAAAGTAGTTTCCACAAAAATTTTAAGGAGAACATTCATTTTCAGCATTCCTGTTACAAACAGTAAGAAATGTTTCTTGAGTAGCAAATGAGCCTATTGGAATGAATTAGAATGTTTTAAAACAGAACAAAGTCAACATTGATTTTAATGTAGGCTAATCTGGATGAAATGTAAATGAAAATCACAGAACAATACAACATCTATAGTTTTCCACTTATTCTAATATTTGACATGCTAACATACATTTTCACTCCTAAAGCCCCTATTTTACGGTGTGAAAAAATACTAAATGTGACATTATAAAAATAAATATCCTTAAAACATTTCAAATCTCTAGAGGGGCTGCAGTCACTCTACTGTGAATCATGCCTAAAACACCAATTAGCTGTCAACATAATCAATAAAATTCAATTATATTTCATTACTTAGGGCTTAAATGAACAAAAAAGCCTACTTGTTGATCAGTAGTAATTATAGTAAAAAATGCAGATGAGCTGAAGGCCACTGTCAAAGAAACCTGGGCTTCCATTCCACCTCAGCAGTGCCACAAACTGATCACATACAGTATTGTTCAAAATAATAGCAGTACAATGTGACTAACCAGAATAATCAAGGTTTTTAGTATATTTTTTATTGCTACGTGGCAAACAAGTTACCAGTAGGTTCAGTAGATTGTCAGAAAACAAACAAGACCCAGCATTCATGATATGCACGCTCTTAAGGCTGTGCAATTGGGCAATTAGTTGAATTAGTTGAAAGGGGTGTGTTCAAAAAAATAGCAGTGTCTACCTTTGACTGTACAAACTCAAAACTATTTTGTACAAACATTTTTTTTTTCTGGGATTTAGCAATCCTGTGAATCACTAAACTAATATTTAGTTGTATGACCACAGTTTTTTAAAACTGCTTGACATCTGTGTGACATGGAGTCAACCAACTTGTGGCACCTCTCAGCTGTTATTCCACTCCATGATTCTTTAACAACATTCCACAATTCATTCACATTTCTTGGTTTTGGCATTTTTGATATCACCCCACAAGTTCTCAATTGGATTAAGGTCTGGAGATTGGGCTGGCCACTCCATAACATTAATTTTGTTGGTTTGGAACCAAGACTTTGCCCGTTTACTAGTGTGTTTTGGGTCATTGTCTTGTTGAAACAACCATTTCAAGGGCATGTCCTCTTCAGCATAGGGCAACATGACCTCTTCAAGTATTTTAACATATGCAAACTGATCCATGATCCCTGGTATGCGATAAATAGGCCCAACACCATAGTAGGAGAAACATGCCCATATCATGATGCTTGCACCTCCATGCTTCACTGTCTTCACTGTGTACTGTGGCTTGAATTCAGAGTTTGGGGGTCGTCTCACAAACTGCCTGTGGCCCTTGGACCCAAAAAGAACAATTTTACTCTCATCAGTCCACAAAATGTTCCTCCATTTCTCTTTAGGCCAGTTGATGTGTTCTTTGGCAAATTGTAACCTCTTCTGCACACGCCTTTTTTTTAACAGAGGGACTTTGCGGGGGATTCTTGAAAATAGATTAGCTTCACACAGACGTCTTCTAACTGTCACAGTACTTACAGGTAACTCCAGACTGTCTTTGATCATCCTGGAGGTGATCATTGGCTGAGCCTTTGCCATTCTGGTTATTCTTCTATCCATTTGATGGTTGTCTTCCATTTTCTTCCACGTCTCTCTGGTTTTGCTCTCCATTTTAAGGCATTGGAGATCATTTTAGCTGAACAGCCTATCATTTTTTGCACCTCTTTATAGGTTTTCCCCTCTCTAATCAACTTTTTAATCAAAGTACGCTGTTCTTCTGAACAATGTCTTGAACGACCCATTTTCCTCAGCTTTCAAATGCATGTTCAACAAGTGTTGGCTTCATCCTTAAATAGGGGCCACCTGATTCACACCTGTTTCTTCACAAAACTGATGACCTCAGTGATTGAATGCCACACTGCTATTTTTTTGAACACACCCCTTTCAACTAATTCAACTAATTGCCCAATTGCACAGCCTTAAGAGCGTGCATATCATGAATGCTGGGTCTTGTTTGTTTTCTGAGAATCTACTGAACCTACTGGTAACTTGTTTGCCACGTAGCAATAAAAAAATATACGAAAAACCTTGATTATTCTGGTTAGTCACATTGTACTGCTATTATTTTGAACAATACTGTACATGCCACACTGACTGCTTAAAACATAACAATTCAGTTTTTTAAGTCTGGGCAAGACTTAATACATAAAATATGTATCCAAAGTTTTTTAATACTGTGCAACAGAACAGAGCATTCAGATTTGTACCAGATTTTTCTCAATGTAATTGTTTGTGAAAGTCTTAATATTAAAAGTCTTAAAATTTTGAAAGGTAGTGTACTTCATTAAATTATTCTTAGTTCCAAAACAATTCATCGCCCCTTTTTAGGTTCTATTTGAAGAACAAATACATTTTATTCTGCACACTTGTCTAAAACTGTAATATATCATGCTTATAAATTTCAGAAAAACTTTGTAGCAAGAGAGGTTAGAATGAATGTGTGTGTACAACAACACTGTGCAGCAGGTGTGTTTGCATTAGCAGTGCTGTAAAGATTGAGACAAGGCAGACAATGAAAGGCAATTGAACGAACACAATCTTGTCTCCAGAACACATCCAGAAAGATTTCCATATTCACTAATGAATGACAAAAAAATACATTCAGTCAGACACACAGAGGTTGCGAGAGCGATCAATGACGTCAAATACTCTGCAGGCATGTTAGCATGTGTGTGCATGTGTCTGGAAAACACAGCAGCATGTTATCTGTGTGCATGCAGCCAATACTGTGTGTACAGATGCTGTTTAACACACACACACACATGCAGACTCAGACAGTGACGTCAACCCTGATGATTAAACACAATCCACCGAGTGACCTCTCTGATATCAAGTCAAATATCATCAGCATCTAAGAGTTCTAATGTGACCTCCGACCTCTGAAAAGGCAATGTATGAGGTTAGTATAAACCAGAAACAGACACCTTTGTTACAATTATGTAACCACTGAAAAAGCAATATCTAAAAGACAATTTTTTTTTTTGCAATTATAGTTAGAAAAAAAAATATAAGGAGAACAAATATCATCAGCATCTAAGAGTTCTAATGTGACCTCCGACCTCTGAAAAGGCAATGTATGAGGTTAGTATAAACCAGAAACAGACACCTTTGTTACAATTATGTAACCACTGAAAAGGCAATATCTAAAAGACAAATTTTTTTTTTTTGCAATTATAGTTAGAAAAAAAATATATAATATGCTGTATATTATTAATATAATATAATATAATATAATATAATATAATATAATATAATAACAAGACTTACATCAGTGAAATGTGCAATGTTGGCAGCCATGGTTCTAATATATATACATATAATATAATATGAGTTACATTAATAAATATATTAAATGTTTTGCAGTTCCTGAAGCCAATTTAATCTCTTTTTTCTCTAATTTCTCTTTTTTTCAGTTATGGTTGTAAAAATGAATAATATAATAGAATATAATAGAAAACTTGGTAATTTAGGTAAAGTTCACCCATCTTATCAGCAGTAAAACATTCTGTGTGCACAGAAAGAAAGAAAAGAGAGAAAGAACAGAGTGAGGGTAAACATAAATGACAGCGGGGGAGAGGTGAAGACGAGAGGAGAGAGATGCAGGTATATAAAGCTGCTGTGTGACAGAGCATCAGTGGAACACATGAACACGTTTCCAGACAGAGAACAGAGGACGCAAACAAGAAAAGAGGGGAAAGGGAAGAATCCTCAAAGGTAAGATACTGATTTAGCTTTCTTTTTATATTATATGATGCTAAAAGTGTCTATGTGACACTACAAGGATAATTACATTTCAGAAGACATTATTATGCAAAACGTTAAAAAAGGACAAGAAAAACACGAAATGATAAATAGGAATAAATTAAATGTTGTCTTGTAAACATTTTGTATGTAATAAATGATACTTTTATCCACCATGTAACAATAGTGACATGATATACATGGGATAACAGGAACAAAGCCAAACTTTTAGTTAATGTTAAAGTTTAGTTAAATTAATGCCATGTAATCATTCATTTTGTACTGCATTTGAATAAACACAAAATTCTATTTTTAAAACTATTAAATTCCCTCCTAATACCAAACTTGCAGTATCCTATCATTTAAATCGGCTTATAATTATTTTTGAAGCATTTTTTAAAAACAAAATATCACTAGTAGCTCACAGTACCTGAATCCAATAATTCAAACGGCTGTGAATAAATAGATCTCATATACGCTCTAATTTTTTTTCTTGTAGACATGCAGCCAAACGAGATGAACGTTTTTCTAGCTGTGTTTTGCGTGCTCAGCATCCTCCAGCTCTGTGACGGAGTATCCAGCAGTGGAGAATGCTACTTCAACTCAAAAGGTAAACTGGACAACACAATACAGTACAGGTTGGGCTAAATATGATGTGTTGCCTAAAGTGTTAATGATCACCATTTTGCTGCAGCCAGCTGTGAACACAACGGCCGTGTATTTGACATTGGGGATGTCTGGATAAATGATGAATGCTTCCAGTGTGTGTGTTTCGAGCCGTTTGGAGTGGGCTGCTGTGAACTGTGAGTTTCACGAGTCACTACACACATGCAGGTCAGCAGCTGATGTTGAAGCTCATTGTTTTTACTGTCCTCTAGTGGAAAGCAGCCAGTCGATTACCCACCCTGGTGCGAGGCCATTAGGAAAGCAGACTCCTGCACAGTTGCTGTGGTGATGAAGGCCAACCATAAACTTCCCTGTCTGTTTGGAGGGAAGAGCCGCCTTTGGAAATCAGAGAACGACGCACTCTTCTAGACTACACTACTGAATTCACTCATGCAAAACACTCATTTAGCCCAAATATACAGATTATTCACGATGTTTAGCCCAAATATACAGATTATTCACTATGTTTAGCCCAAATATACAGATTATTCACCATGTTTAGCCCAAATATACAGATTATTCACCATGTTTAGCCCAAATATACAGATTATTCACTATGTTTAGCCCAAATATACAGATTATTCACTATGTTAACAATATAAGAAATGTACACACATCGAACAAAAGTTGGGGTCAGGAAGACATTTTAGGGTTTTTGAAATGAGTATTGATTTAAAATAACTGTTGCCTATTCTATTTTAATGTATTTTCAGTCTTTAGTGTCACGTGATCATTTTAATATATATTTGGTGCTAAAGTAACATCTCATTATTAACAATGTTTAAAATAGCTTAATATATTTGCAGAGGATTTTTTGAGGATTAAAAAAAAAAAAGTTATCTTACTGACCCAAACATTTGATCATTAGTGCACACAGTTTGCATTATTTAAAAATATTAAACTACTGAATCCAAGTACAGTAGGGTCTTACATGTCTAATCCTAATCATTTCAGAATGTTTTAAATATAAAAAAAAAAAAAATCTAAAATGTAAATTTTTGCTTAAATTTAAAATGACCCGTATGTATACGACTAAAAACTAAAAGCTGAAACTAGCATTTTCCCCTTGATGAATAAACAGTACTGATGTCCATCTCGAAACGGTGATATTTGTCTCTAAATAAATATCAGTGACTGTTTGAGAAAGCATTTCTGAGTCTTTATTTCTAGAAAACTACTCAACATATTATTGCTATATAAAATGGAAATAACCTCTGCATATGCAAGGAAACCAGAAGAGACCCAGATCCTGAGAAACACAGGGGTTCAGTGACAGTAAAAATCATGGTCTTTATTTAAAAAAAAGAATTTAGGTATCATTACACAAGATACAGACAGTAACAAAGTGATTACACATCATTGTGGGCTTTTTTCCAGTTAAAACTATGTGTTCACCCCTTTTAATCTTTATACTATAAAGTGTTACATTTCTCTCCCATTTACTGTGTTCATAATACATATTTAGATCTGCACGGCCTTTGGACCTTTTGAATCTGGCAGTGCCACCGCTTTAAACTCACGGAAAAGAATAATAATAATAATAAAAAAAAATAATCTTCAACCTTTCTTCCCTGGGTAGTATTTGGCTCTTTAAAGCAAATAAAACAAACTGAAGAACAAAACTGTCCTCCTGAAGAAACCTTGACTTTCTCTGGCCTGCTCTGCTCAACAGCTGTCCTCTATAAGCCCATAACAGTGCAGGATATCAAATAGTGGTTTGCAAAACTAAATTTGTGTTAAAATGCAGGGGGATTAAGCCCAAACAAATAACGCATATATTACTCAACTCCAAATGGAAGCAAATGCTTTTAATAAAAAAACAAAAAGGTCCTCGAGGCATGGTTGTACATACTTTTACAAGACCACAAGATGTGGTTTTGGTCCCACAACCTGTGACACAGACAAACAGGCAGCAGACAATTGTGCAGGATGAAGAGTGTGAAGAGGTTAGAGGAGAGCAGTGGATCAGCCACCAACAAGACCAGCAACAGGGGGAAATGGATCTAAAGCCAAGCTGACTGCCTAGAAGGCTTTTATGGCACAAAATGTTATGTAAATCAGCCTCCAGTAAAATGAAAAATAATTATTGAGAGTTTTGGCAGATGTGTGGAAAAACTTGCCACAATTGTAAAGCTCTGGTCAAGGACCAAAACAAAAAAAGAGCTACCCTAGGGTTAGCATATAAAATTTGACACTTTAGGAATACCATAGTAGATTCTTCCTGAAATCACTTGGGATTTTCTGAGGAGATGAGCAGTGAAGCGTAAGTGCTCCAGAAAGATTGAAGTACTTTTGAAACAGGGAGGCACAACATTTTTGCTGGTTTGCAGTAGAAAAAGAAAAAGGGATCTGAAAAACAGAAGAATCAGATGTGCAGAGACAAAGAAACCAAATGAGATGAGGGTGTCAGGAAGGAAAGAGGAGGCTTTTTTCCTGCTCCAGGTCTTCCTTAGAAACTATTGAGCTCGCTCAGGGTCTGGTCCAGAGTGGCATGGATCTTGACGTTCTCCTCTTTAGCATCTCTCAGTTTCTCTGCAATGAAAAATATCATAAAAATCCACCGAAAGACAGCAAAAAAAATGAAGAACTGCTAAACCAAATTGTAATTTAACACTGGTTTATTAGAAAAGTTAAGACTTCACTCGTTCATTAAAGAACCATTATAGATGGTTTTTAAGGCAACCATATTAGGTTGCAAATTATATATTTTTTCAATTATAGAGCACTTTGAGACCATAACTGGATACATTTATATACAGTGTTAAGCTACCTCTACAGATCCTCTGTATCAGCATTATATTTGCCTAACAGTTAAGCTTTAATAATTACTACTTGTGAAACCATTCAAATTTATGGTGATAGATACTGTATATAACATTCATCTCAAATATGTTGGTTTTGTATCCCAGTGTTAAAATTGCGCAACACTGGCATGTCACAGCTTTGCTTTCACCACAGCACCGGAGTAAACAGAACTAAACGATAAACCAATTTTCAGAGAACTTGCAGCTGAACTAGAGCCTTTTAATTTTGCTTTCTGGCATCAGGCCATCTATTGAGACCTCAGAAAGACAAGGACATGTTTTTCAGTAGCTTGCTACAAGGCCACTGTTTTTTTTTTTTGAATAGCTAAAATATTCCTTAATGTGTTCATTTCATACCTTGGTAAAACAATCACATTGCCATTGTTTGAATGATCTAAATAGCTTCTCACACGTGCCAACAGCTGTTCAGCCATTTTGCCAGCTAGCTTCTATTTCTAATGGAAATGGTTCTTTTTTTGGAAATGTGAAAACAGATCTGAATGGGCAGCAAGAATCAATGTTTCTAGACTAAAGAACAGGCCAGCTGCCTGCCCCCGACTGTCTATAATCTATAAAAACCACTACATCTGCTTTTCTAGCCCCCTTCTTTTTCACAAAAAAAGGGAGGCAACCAGTCAAATGAAAGGGAATTTCTGATAGTTAACTCTGTTATGAAAATAAATGGCACCACTAGAACTCAAAAGAGTATCTTCATGGATTTTTACTTTAATGCCCCTAGTGCGAAATTAGCAGATTGCATTTAATGGGATAGTTCAGCCAAAAATGAACATTCTGTTATTAATTACTCACCCTCATATCGTCCAGAAGACCTTTGTTCATCTTCAGAGAAAACATTTAACATTTTTGATGCATTCCGAGCGCTCTGACACAAGAATCCTTACACGATCAAGGCTCAGAAACATAGTAAGGACACGGTTAAAAAATCCATGTGACATCAGTGGTTCAACCGTAGTTTTAGAAAGCTATGAGAATAGATTTTGTGCACAAATAAAACAAAAATAACGACTTCATTCTACAAGTTGTCTCCTCCGTGTTACCCTGTAGTGCCGTTGTAGAGAGTATCCACTGAATGTTAAACAATGTATGCAACGCATGTATGCGAATGTTGTTTTTATTCAGATCAAAGCATAAACAATGTAAACAATATTCACATACAGTGCTGCTTACACAGAACAGCATACATTGTTTACGTATGTGATATTCTCCAAAATGGCGCTATAGGGTTATGCAGAGGAGATGAATTGTTGAATGAAGTCATTTTTTTATTTATTTGTTGCTATATTTCTGAGCCTTGATCATGTTAGGAACCTTGCGGTCTACGGGAGCTCTCAGAATTCATAAAAAATATCTTAATTTGTGTTTGAAGATGAATTAAGGTCTTACAGGTTTGGAACGACATGAGGGTGAGTAAATAATGACAGAATTAAATTTTTGGGTGAACTAATTCTTTAACACTAGTTTGTGTAACGTCTCATTAGGTGTAAATGCATTAATCCTATTACAAGAAAAAAAATGCATAAAGTGCTAAATATTACAAATATGAAGCA
Organism: Carassius auratus; assembly: GCF_003368295.1. NCBI lineage: Eukaryota > Metazoa > Chordata > Actinopteri > Cypriniformes > Cyprinidae > Carassius > Carassius auratus. Next base: position 28,930,345 of record NC_039261.1, on the reverse strand, counting down.
TAATTGATTTAAGAACTTCCTCCAGTTGGCTTAAATATGTTGTGCATTTGTACCAGGGCTCTCAATGAAAACGAAAGAAATTTTGACAGGAACAGAACCCGACAAACAAAATTGAAATACATTTTTTAAGTTCCAAACAGAATCGAAAATTTGAAATGGCCATTAACCGGTTAATAATGTTATTTCATCATTCCATTTAATATTTTAAATTTGCAGTCAACCAATCACAAATTCCAATAGTACGGCATATACAAATGTAATGCTGAAGCCAACGAGTGAAATGTCGCTCAGCTGCGAACTCATCATAGGCAAGTCACCCTTAGAGTTTATCTGAGGATAGTGTGAGATGAATTCAACAGTTCAAACGCATCTGCAGCGCTTCTGTGAATGGAGAAAGACGAAAAACTATAGGCTTACATAAAAAGGAATATAGGCATATACACCAAATATATTTCACTTAAATCATATTGACAGATTAACGAAAGGAAACAATGTGCTAAATTATGGTTCATCGTGACAAGTTCCAAAGTTTTCTGAAAGAAAAACGAAACGGCAGAGAGTAGTTTTCTTAATTTTGCAAAAGCTTGACAGCTTTGAGTAATGTCTTGCTTTTGTATAACCAAGCAGCTTTGATATGACCATCACACCGACACAACATAATTTTGCTATATTAAAGTCTGTTCATGACCAAAATAAAATGGAGTTAAAGAAACAAATAAAAAAAGTTACACTGCTCCGTTGTACAAAATGTTGTGTTCAGCGTGACCGCGCCTCACTGTGCTGATAAAGCCGATGTGAAGGATGATGTTTTAGGTCAATGAGAGTACAAACACACACACACACACACACAAACACACACACACACACATATATAAAATAATATTTTAGCATCCAGGTACGTCGGGAACATGGAAACATTTGGGTTTGTACCGAATGGAAAATGTAGGCCGCTTCACCTTAAATTAATTTGTTTTTGTATTGAGGTTTTTATAGCCTAAACTTTAGAGGATTTGTTCTGGAGAAAAACTAATAACCGTTTTAATAATGTTTGTAAACATTTAGCTTTAGACTACAGGCATTTTAGCCTTCATTATTTCGGAAAGTAATAGGGTTAATAAAATGCGACGTGAGCTGCAACTTAAGATCTTTTTTTTTTACTCTCAAAAGGCAGTCTTTTTTTCTTTCAAGTTTTTGTTTTACAATGCAACAAACATTTTTAAATGTCATAAAATACTTTGAGGTCTTTAAAGTGTTGATAGATGTTTTTGGTAGCTTACATTTGGCCAAAATCAAGAAAAGATGATGCTGTATAGGCATAGCGTGTTATTTGCTAAAGTTAGATCTCTATTTTTTCCTTTTCTTTTTGAGTAAAGAAAATACAGTACTTTATTATTATTTTGCAAATTATAGGCAAAGATTATTGTTTGTAAAATAACTTTATTTACCTGTATTTCTTCCACCTGATACAGTTTCGGAACGGTAATAATATCAGAGGAACGCAGGAACAGATACATTAAAATATTAGTGATCGACCGATGTATCGGTTTACCGATATTTTTCCCGATATTTAAGCATTTTTCCATAATCGGGTATCGGTTTTGTAATATCGGATTCGCCGATTTACGGCGCCATCTTGTGGCCGTTTTGAGATTTCCGCCATTGCAGCCCGGGCGTCTGAGGTGATCAGTCAACAACAACTCAGTGCACAGGTAAAGTATATGTTCTACTTGGTTTGCTTTAATTAATCAACTTTATTTAACATAACAGACATGCACAAATGAGATCTGAGACATAAATTCCTGATATAGTTAATTTATGCAGCTTGTTTCTAAACAATTGAGACGAACTCATCGAGTTACGTAGTGTTCGTCATGCCCTGCTCCAATAAAGACGTATCTTTAAATGAATTAAATAAAACAGACATGAATGAGTGCATGTTAAAAATAAAAAAAAATGTTTTTTTTATTCTTTTATTATGTGTTTTATGTTCTGTCGCTGTTATTCTGTTGTACTGCGGAGCTTCTGTCACGAAAACAAATTCCTCGTACGCTATGTGTAAACATACCTGGCAATAAAGCTCATTCTGATTCTGATTCTGAAAAGCGTTGAATTTAATTCTCTATCTGTTGTATTTGCTCACCATTAGTCTAGAAGAGAAAGTTCGTTCATATTGCTTAGCAACTGACGGATGATCTGGAGGCTTAAGCACGGCCACTGAATGAAACTTTTGACAAGATTATCTTGTTTAAACACCCTAGATTATATTTTAATTTACTACATAACAATTATTTCGCTAATACACATATAAATATAGCCTACCGCTTTGTGGAAATTAATTATTTATTATCTCCATGCGCGATCGCGGTTGATTAAGTTATAGTCAAACAGCACTTTGTCAGTTGGCATTTCATGATTAAACATTAGATTAAATTTAGATCATAAAATGCCAACTGACAAGTGCTGTTTAACTTTATATAGTCTCGGGAAAAAAAGTTCGTTCATATTGCTCAGCACCTGACTGTGTGGATGATCAGGAAGCCTCAAGCAATGCCACTGAATGAAACTTTTGACAAGATTATCTTGTTTAAACACACTAGATTATATTATCATTTACTACATAACAATTATTTCGCTAATACACATATACATATACCGCTTTGTGGAAATTAATTATTTATTATCTCCATGCGCGATCGCGGTTGATTAAATTATAGTCAAACAGCACTTTGTCAGTTGGCATTTCATGATCTAACGTTAGATTGAATCTAGATCATAAAATGCCAACTGACAAGTGCTGTTTAACTTTATATAGTCTCGGGATAAAAGTTCGTTCATATTGCTCAGCACCTGACTGGGTTGATGATCAGGAAGCCTCATGCACGGCCACTGCATGAAATTTTTGAAGGAAGCAGGCTTACAGGGCAGAATGCTGAAAGACTCTGTTTTCTACACTAAAACCTAGTTCTGCTTAACTGGGAGTATTAAGTTACACTACTAAATAGCTATGCACTCCTAAATAGCCCTCCCGCCCCCACCAATATGTTAGAATCATTTTTGTGCTTTATTTTTTTACCTGTTTTTATTTTTTTACCTCATCAAAGCTTTTATTTTAAAACAAAGACACTTGCACTTGCACAGTGCACTTAAATTTTTTGGACTCAGACCCCTCTATTTATTTGTGTATAAATATAAAGTTTTTTTTGTATGCAAGGAAGGAGTGATTGTTATAAATAAAATGTTTTTTTTCAGCTCATTTGTGTTGTAATAATTGTCAGAAACAGAAGTATAACAGTAAATAAATATCGGTTCTGCATATCGGTTATCGGGTACATAAACATGCAAATAATCGGTATCGGTTATAAAAAAATCAATATCGGTCGATCACTATAAAATATCGATTCTGCGTTTAGTAAAAGTTTTTTTTTCTTTAAGCCCTGATTTGTACACAATCTCTTTTTGAATCCCCCCCCCCAGAGCTTCAAATAGATCAACAGTGATATTATTACCCATAGCTCAAACTTATGATTAACCAGAATTAGTGAAAGATTTTTTTCACGCTTATTAGATATTATTCATGTGCAATCCAAATCTGGTTAACTCTTGATTGCCCATCACCAGCCCATTGTAATAAAGAGAGTCAAGCAGACATTCAAAAAAAGAGCAGAGCTTTTTTTTCCTTCCTTCAATAAACATGGACACAACAAGGCATGAAAAATACAGCAAAGGTCACAAGAGAGAGAGACAAACAACAAGTCTCTAAATAGAATAGAGAATAGAGTAGATAAGAGATCAGATGAGAACAGACATAAGAGGAAGATGTCGGAGGCAGAAAATGAATACCTAAAGAACAGGAATTCAGAAACAGAACGGGGCTTAAATAGAGAATCTGAAACTACAGACACGAGCGCATAGAAAAACACATGAAAACAAGTGTACACAGGAGACCAGAGAAGTGGTAAGCAACAAATACGGACAGTCAGAGAAGAGGAAGAAGAAGAATTTCTTGAAGTCACAGTCAGCTGCGGAACAGTCCAGAAACCCTTTATCTGTAAACAGACACCAACGGTGAACACCTCATGACAATATTTCTACATTTCAGAATGAGGAAAGCTCATACCGAACATGCAAGTGTCAACAAATGTTAATTCTTACATCAATAAAAGCCAAAGCTCTTAAAAACACCTCTCAAAACAACAATTTGCGGTTAAAAATCCTTAGTATTCTTAACATGAGCCATAAAAGGGACATATATCGTGGAAAACAGAGTTGTTCAGGTCTGCAACGGTCTTAGAACTATTAGTAAATTAACATATGACCACCCATGTTTGCATATCAACACTATTCAGTATTCAGAAACATGGAAGGAGTGGGTATTGCGTCTCTTAAAGGCACAGCAAAATCAGCCTGTTTAAAGGAGGATGGAGAAATGTCCCCTTTATCTGTAGTTAAATATAAAAACAACACAAAACTGTCAGCATATAAGTTACTTGACGTGCACGAGTTAGAATCACACTCAAGTTATTGCCCAAGTCATGACATCATTCACACAAACTCAACACAAAAGAAACTTGAAACGATGGCTCCTGTCAACTATTAACTCTTTGTGCCTGAGCTTTAAACTATATAGTTAAAGTATACTATCTGAGATTATGAAGCTCAAGGTTAGGTTACCAATTCAGTCACGAGACTCAAAATCCGCCATTGCAGCAAAACCCGCTGAACTAGCAAAAGCAAACTGTAAGTAGCAGAGCTTCACACACATGCACAAGCCTGTATTTACATAGAGGTCATGTCGTTGAGGGCATGATCCAGCTCCTCACTAATGGCCTTATACTTGAGTTTCTGAGCGTAAAGCTCATCTGTTCACATACGGAAAGAAAGAGGACGGAAGAAGTCAGACAAGTGAGAGAGTATGAAAAAAAAAAAAAAGAAACTAGGAAAAAAAACAGCAAATAAAGATTATGAACGTCAAAGCAGACAGGAAGGGGACAGTGAGATAACACTATGAACAGTATGACCAGTGTAAAAAAAAAATAAAAAAAAAGGGATCATATGAAATCCTAATAGAAGGAAAGTGTTAGAGAATGACAATCATACCTTCCAAATCATCAATGGTTTTCTCCAGTTTGGCCACAGACCTCTCGGCAAACTCAGCACGGGTCTCAGCCTAGCAGAGAATCACATGAGCAAAACTCTGCTTAACAAATCAAAATAAAACCTACTGAAAATGTATAAGAAACATGACAATCCATCTAACAATTCTAAAGAGAAAATGTAACATTTCATAATGGAGAAGAGTGTCTCAAATGGGCGCAACACACCCTACAATTCTAGGGAAGGTCTGCCAGTCTGTTAAACAATGGCAGATAGAAATTTGGAAAAGCAATTTTTGCCTTTAAATTTTACTCCTGAGAGAGAGAATTTTTTTAAGACAATACCCATTTTGTTAAAAAAATAAGATAATAATTCCATGCAACTAAGGTTACTGAAATTACACTTGGTTTAACCTAGGTCAAATCTTACCTAGCACTGGATAATTCAAATACTGTTGGCTCTTTGAATTGCTTTTGTTCCTCTTTGCTTTTGATGATAACATCTGCTACCGGTGTACATGTAAATGTAACATGTTTGCAATCAAAGTGACTTAAAAATGAGGAAGCCCTACTAACTCATTTCTCCATTTACTGATACACGATTATAGGATTAGTGTCCGTGGACATCTGTGCTGGTGCTGATGGAAAGGTTTCAACAAGTTTGGCCAGCCACTGAACCACATAAACTAGTTATGAAGACAGATATAGTAAATAACTATAGACATTTAGTACACAAGTTAACAAACTTTGGCAACCCCTAATAGAAACCAAACCTTCATGTGAAATTCTCACCTCCTTCAGCTTATCAGTGAGGATCTTGATTTCTTCCTCATACTTGTCTTCCTTCTGGGAATACTGTAGGGAAAAGACGAGAGTAAGTTGGGGTGGGGTCTTCTGAGAATCTTATAAACACAGTATGCACACCGCACACACACACACACACAGTTCTGTATTTTGGGTTTGGCACCCTTCAAACAGACCGATTACTTGACACTTTAACACTGACGTTTCTACAACAGTTCTTAAAGCGAAAAGTAACACAGCTGTCTGTTTTGACATTAGGAGGCATGTTTTTCTCCCTTTTTTAAGCGAAATCTCTATGCAGGCTGGCTGAGTCCTAGCCTGCTGTTGTTCTGCAAGGCTTGTGACATGATGGCTGAGATTGCCGCTGTGTGCTGCCAGAGCTTTAAACAGATCAGGACATGTGCGCAGGAATGCAGCTGCAACATCAACAAAACACCAGATACGACAAAAAAGGGGAAAACAGCCAGGATTCAGAATTCAAGGTGGAGCGACTTGCATAGTGCGTGTCATATATATTACATACACAGACAAAAAATTTATATAATCCTTTTAATATATTAAGAATTTTTATTAAAATGCTATGGCTGATACCCAATAATCCCTGATACTTAATATCCATACTTTTTAGTCAAATTTACTCAAAAGTGATCAAGAATACAGTTATAACAGTATAAAAAAAAAAAAAAAAAAAAAAAAAAGTACTTATTTGAGGGTGGGGTTGTAGATTTTCTATAGACTGTGGACTTTTAATAGTTCAACAAACATCATCACTTATGCAAACTCTGATGTGCATCAAACAACAGATTTGATTAGAGAAATAAATGAGATCCAATAATAGGATTCCATCTAAAATTCTTCTGTACTGTAACACACAGCATGCGGCAGAATCACATGCAAATGAACGGGCGTTTCTCTGTCATAAGTGGTCTCATGCAACACAGCATTCATTAGCGTAACTTCTGCTTTATTAGTCTAAAGACATCAGAGACCGGTTGCGCTTGATTCTGTAAGAAACCAAAATGGTGACACTTCATTTATTTCATTACGCAACAGTGCTTCAGGCCTCTCATCTCAAGGTGATGGAAAGTGATAGGGGGTCTTCACTGTATCCCAGTGGCCAATTACAGCTTTTTCTAGCTGTAATGGTCTACCGCTGTAATCTGGTCTGACATATGTGGCCTTTTCCTTCAGATGATGATATAAAGCCATACACCAGGCAAAATGTCATTTGTAAATGAGAGCGTTCGTGTTACGCTCACATGACCAGTTTGATCACTGGTTTGGTAATTAGCAAGCTTATATTTGATTGTCTAATTTGCAAGGCACATTTGTGGGGATTGAATCAGAGGGCCTTTGAGGGTAAAAAAATAAAAATAAAATTCAACACTGCAACCAGTCAGAGATTGTGCAGAAGGAAACACACACACACTCCCTACCTTCTCAGCCTGGGCCTCCAAACTCTTAAGATTGTTGGTGACATTTTTCAGCTCCTCCTCCAGCTCAGCGCATTTGCTATATACAGAGCAGCCGTTTTGATTTTGAAGGAAGCAGAAAAGAAAGGGGCACAGGGCAAAGGGAAGACATGAAGACAAGCCACCAGCAGTGACAGAGTAATAGAGATGATGTTAAACACATGAACAGCAGAAGAGAAGCCTTTAATGATTGGCTGGGAGGGAAGGTTCACTTAAAAATAATACGGTCGTTTCCTTGACCTCATGTCATTTAAAACTAATATTACTTCCTTTCATCTGAAGACACAAAAATATGATATTTTGCAGCCCTGCTTAAACATGAGCATACAATGAGAGATTTAGGAGCTCTAAAAATGACAAAAGATTTGATTAAATAAATGCATCCTTGGTGGAGTTTTATTTTTATTTTTTATGTTGACTTTCAGCTAAATCATTTAAAATGCGGTGCCTGAATGGCTTTTGAATTTGTGTCAAGGTAAATAGTACACATGGCATAAACAACTTTTTTAGTACTTGTCATTTTTGGAGCTTGAAAGCCCACATCATCATATGAAAAACAGGAAAATCTGCAAACTATCTTCTTACAGTAGTTACACAGAAGAATCATAAGCGTTTCAAAACAACATTAAAGAAATTATTTATCCAAAAATTGAAATTATTTACTAAAGTGTGTAAATGTAGTGTATTTGTGTTGTCTTCCTATGCCAAAAGTGCTTGGTTTTGGACTTATTGCACATATGGAACATCTAGTAACCCTCAGTTTATTTGATTCTGTGTGGTGATGTGTGCAGAGTTTGTGTGTCAAGGAAGCAAAACTAGTGCGATCCTAAAACTGAAAGCTGTCATGAGCCGTTCTGAACAGTTTGTTTTGGAACATGGACACATAGGTTTTGGCTTTAGGCAGAGAAGACATAAAAACGCACAGCGACTGAAGCGTGTTACATGCACATCATTCCACTATCAAGGAAACAACTCATGCAACTTAAGCAAAAATTATATCTTGAAGTGCATGGTTAGAGGAGTGGGCAGAAGGTGGAAAGATGGAGGGATAGGGTGGAAAGATGAAGCAGGTAAAACATCAGAAGCACAAGATTTAAAAACGGCCAGTGCTGGAGGGAGGAGTCCTGTTTTTTTACTCTTCTTGTTCTTTGCTAGTTCACTTGCTCGCTTTCATTTAAGTATTCAAAATCCAGATCCAGCTAGAAAGCAACATTCTCCCAATTGTCTGTGCAGCCCACGTCTCCAACAAACACATAAGTGGCCACATAACCTCCAACATTTAAACACAGAATTTTGCAACTAGTGTATATATACCTTCTCATCTGAGGCCTGCAGAGACTTCAGTGTCTGGTCAAGAGCTCTCAGCTCCTCCTCCATCTGCTTGACATGGCTGTTAGTTTGAGTGGGGAGGGGAAGGTATGTCAGGTCAAAGGTCACACATGCCCAAACACAAATGAGAAAGGGAGGGGGACATATGAATTTAAGGGGATGGAGTCAAGCCAATGAATTCACTCACACACTCTCCCTCGCTCACACACACAAAGAAGGATTATGGTTATGATAGAGCATTCCTATTGTCATGCAAAATGAGGCATTTTCTCACGGTGAGAGAACAATGAATTTTAATAGGACTAAATGGACATTAAGAAAAAAATATGAGCTAAAGGAGGACAGTATGTGTGGTCTGTACTTAGAATAAATGTGTTTGATTATGTATATTTTGAATCGGAGATTAACCTCTCAGCAAGCTCTGCTCTCTCCTCTGTACGCTCCAACTCTCCCTCAACGATCACCAGCTTACGTGCCACCTGTAACACGTCAATAATTCATTGTCAATATTTTGTCATAACTTTGAATGTTAACTTTATGTAACATTAAATCTAACTTTGAGGAAGATGGTGTAGTTAAATTAGCCATCAAAGAGGTTTCTGTGAATTGTAATAAAGCTGATAATAATTATTAAATAATTATAGTAATATAAATTACGTGAAGAATATTCTTTTTAATTTTGCCTTGGCAACTGAAGTAACGCTTGGGTTAATATACCAATGACTAAACCAGAAAAATAAAAATGTTTTCATTAAATTAAAAATAATATCAAATTAAAACCCTAATAAAAATAAAAAAATAAATTGAAAAAAAAAAAAACAGCAAACAAATAAATAAATTCAAATATTAATAAAACGTTTACAGTAACACTGGTTAAATTACCTCCTCATATTTGCGGTCGGCCTCCTCAGCAATGTGCTTGGCCTCCTTGAGTTGGATCTCCTGGAGCTCCATCTTCTCCTCATCCTTCAGAGCCCTGTTCTCAATCACCTTCATCCCTCTATTCCATAGAGAGGGAGAATTAAACGGAAATAGGGCAAGTTAGGGTGGGAAGAATGAGGATGCATCACTCTGAATGCGTATGCCTGACTAGGGCACACTTACCTCTCGCTCTCATCTGCGGCCTTCTCCGCTTCCTCCAGCTTCTGCAGGGCTGTGGCCAGTCTCTCCTGAGCACGATCCAACTCTTCCTCAACGAGCTGGATACGCCTGTTCAGAGAGGCCACCTCTGCCTCAGCCTACAATGCAAACATGACAAAACGACAGGAGATTAGTACAGATACACTATTCCACTGAACTCCAAGGGCCACACGGGGAGCGTGATGCGAGATAAGAAACAGGAAGATGAGGAAACACCGGGATAATCTAAGAACCAAGACGACTTGGCGACAAACGTGGAGTCAAAACTGGAAACAATGAGGCAATGGAAAAATGACATGTGGTGGAATCATCTGGGAGCTTCTGCTTAAGCAGATCACCACTATGTTTGCAATGGGTAATTATTTTGTGATGAGTGAGTGTGTAGAGTGACTAAAATTGTTTAAGCAAGGTGGCACTACAAACAATGCTCTGACTAAGGATAGGGATTACTCAAATAATTGTTCCAAACATAATTTTATCATGGAACATTTCACACTCTTTGAGTTATGGACATGAATGCTGGTTTAAGTCGTGGCCTAGTGGTTAGAGACTTTGACTCCTAAACCTAGGGTTGTGGGTTCGAGTCTCGGCTGGCAATATCACGACTTAGGTGCCCATCAGCAAGGGACCGAACCCCCAGCTGCTCCCCGGGCAACGCAACATAAATGGCTGCCCACTGCTCCGGGTGTGTGTTCGCAGTGTGTGTGTTCACTGTTGTGTGTGTGCACTTTGGATGGGTAAAATGCAGAGCATGAATTCTGAGTATGGGTCACCATACTTAGGTGAATGTAACGTCACTCACATTAAAACATGTTGCTTACTGAAGAAATGTGCACTATGACTTTCTAATGTTCAACCAGTGGACGGAAAAGAGACATAGCGGTGGGCCTTTTTGATCTGATAAGCAGTCATTCAGTCAGTCATTCAGTCAGTCATTCACCATTGCACCTTCCTAGCCACACCCTAGCAACCATATAAGAATCAAAAACATCATGGGCATGGGCTTTTGAGCGTACTCTTGGGACTTAATATGTACCTAGACTCTTTAAAACACGTCAAAATCTCTTCAGACTGAATTAATTACAAGGTTATCAGTTTAATTCTAGCAGCAATATCTGAAATGGCTATTAGTATTGTCAGAAACTACAAATCTTTTTTGTATGGGTAGCAATTGTTTCATTCATTAGAACGACTGAATAAGGAATGGCACTTCTACAAGTTTATAGAAATTAATTAACATTTTAATAAAAAACTGAAGATGTACATGGTTTATACAGAAACATCGACAGTCTAAAACCACTGACGATTTTACTCTGCGGTCCCGAGGCGCAAAATCAGGTTAACAGTCGTGAGGCCCGCGCCTCGTCAGCTGAGAGACAGCGCTCGTGCACAGCTTCCGGATATGACGACACCACTAACAAACACTGGAGTTTCGCTCCTAATAAGGACTGAGGAATCTAAAGTCTGCGGGGTGAGTTCATCTGTCTGAATGCCAATGAGACGGAAGACATGGTTGAGTGATAAGCGACTTAAAGCACAAACAACATCCAACAAGTGTCAACGAGTGTCTAATTCAATTAAAACTAACAAAAGTTGGCAAATGTTAAAATAGGCTACTAACACAGCCCAATACATGTGAACAACTCAAAGTCCCGAGATGAGCACCTGATGACCCAGATGTTAACGTGCTCGAATGATAACGTACAGATGACGCAAAAGCACTATTTCATCACAGAATTACACAAATTAATGGTTCTATACAGAACCAGACAAGAATGAGTGATTCAGCGGAAACTATTTTGTTACTTCCTTTAGGCCTCACCAGTAAAAATCCAGCAAACAGTGTGAGACTAAGAGGATGAGCTTAATAACATTTGAGGTTAGCACATCTAAGAACGCAACGTGACAGGTCTTCGCACGATTTTTGCATCGCTATACGCCAATATATCTCTAGGTTTTGCATTTATTAAATGAACTGTAAACACGGATAACCTACAAACGAAAATCTTCAATGAAGACGACGAGTCAATTTGTGCATTAGCTTGTAGGTTTTGCAATAACGATCTAACCAGCCCATCTCTTCTCAGACCAGTTGGTTTGGAAAAAAAAAAACCATAGTTGTCACAGACCACCCTAAGCGCATACGTAATGTTTATTAGATATCGAAATACGTTTAATAGGGTTAAAAAAACATTTTGTTCGTACAGGGCGTTGAATCTGGGCGTGAAAGTAGAAACGCACGATGTGTTGCACAAATGCATATGATACAACGTAGCGACTGTGTAGAGAAATGAGACGATTTAAGGTGAATAAATGTATCGGGGTGATTGATACACTTGATTGATACACTTACCTGCTCCCTGGCACGCTTCTCTTCTTCGACCTGTCTCTGCAGAATCTCGGCCCTTTCTTCTGCCTCATCTGCCTGCTGTTGTAAAACTTTGATCTTTCTCTTCACTGCATCGATGCTGTTGGATCCGGCCATTGTAATGTGTTACTTTAGGAGTAGTGTGGACAGATAAATAAGATTCCTCTCGAGCAGTGTAGTGGACCGAGCCGCGAAGACAAGGAGAGAGAAAAAAAACAGCCCAAGGAAGGCACCAACGCCCCGCCAACAAGTCAAACACAGAGCGAGTGAAGTAACGCGAGGATCAGATGTTTCACGCGCTCGTCTCTTTGATTGGACCGAGGCTTCCTTGATTTCTATTAGATAGAAATAATAATGTTTGTAAAAAGAAAATCAGGAACGAGATGTATAATCTCTGCCAGGATGTTGTGAGGCTGAATTTAGCGCGAGCAAAGAGGTGTTAAGCGTTTTGATGTTCAAGCAGGCGTACGGTTTCTCATTCGAATTAATGCATGGGTTTTTAATGTCATGAAGTCTTTCTTCCCTCCCCTTGCTTTTTCTTCACCCAATTTGCTCAGTTGCCTGAACTTTTCCTTTTTTTCGGCTCACTTCCGGATACCCCACCCAGTCCCCAACGGTTTAAGGACTGAGAACTGTGGTGTTAACTGATCCTGGATCAGCGGCAGCGCAGAGTCAGGTCCCAGTGGAACGGGTTCACGGTTGATCTCCGGTCAGCAGGGGTTTTTCTGCGGTCTGCGTAATTCTTCCGGAAGAGGCGCCCTTGTTTTACACGTGTCCTGGCCAGGTAGATGACGTAACAGCGAATAAATCATTGGCATTCCTGGCCACTCCTTGAAATTCAGGGATGAGCTCGCTATTGTGATCATTAGGATGTTAGGAATTTTGAGAAGGAATTTGAGTTACTTTTTTTAGTATGGTAGAAATTATTAGCTTTAGTTCGTGACTCATATTTTTGAATTACCTTCAATAATCATGTTTTGCCATGATTCTTATTCATGGTAGCTCAGTTCTCAGTAGCGGTTCTACTTAGGGTGACAACTTTAAATTGTTTAAAATAAGTTGTCTCAAAATGCTTTATCACTTTTAAAAATATACATTTAAAATGTAAAAAAACTTTATTTATATAGTGATTTATTCAATACACATCTTAAGGTATTAAAAACTGAAGTAACAGAATGAATGATGCTAAATTGAAGTATAAGACCAATCAAAATTCTGCTGTAAAGTAGCTATTAAATACAACAATGTTGATATTCAGCTTGAGTCAGTTCAATGTTGATTCAGTTCAGTTCAATATCAGGTGACATTACAAAATTTGTTAATTTCTAACAAATTTGATTCAGTTTTTAAGCAACTAGACAATAGTGGCAATCATTCAACTCAGTTCAGTCCGAGTTTTGTTCGTATCCAATAGTGTCTGTGCAGTCAAATCAATGACTTTATTGAATATTATATGTCTTTAAACCCCAACTAAGCAAGCCAAAATTGTTAATGTTAATGCAATCAATGAATTAATTAATAAAGCAAAGTAATGTTAACACGATTAGTACCATATCATAATGAAATGATTCATTATTACATTTTGGTGCTTTTCTGACAAATAAAATTAGGTGTTTTGGTCTTAAGTGTCATCTGTAAAACTTCAGAATCAGCATCTGCTGAATTATGTATGTCATATTTAGGCTGTAAACGAGAACAAGGAGTGTAACAAATCCTTTACTAGTCATTACGTGTATTGTTGGAGTCAAAGTAAGTTCCTGTGCTCTTGAGCAAACAAACCCTGATTCAGAGAAATGACAAAACCACAGTCATATATTTTCATGTGTCAATATGTCTGACAGATGGCCGCACTGGAGTGATAACACAAGTGTGGACATTGATAAATCTGTTGTTCGCTTGCCTATAATAAAAAACAGACCAAAATGTTTTGACTTTTATTTTAGTTTTTAACCAATATTCATACCATAATAATAATAGGAATAATTTTTATCATCAATATTATTGTTATTACAACATTAATGATTACACATAATATCAGATATTACATTTAAATACTTTATATGTTATATATATATTAAATATTATATGTTATGTTTGTATTGTTGTAGTTTAATCATTTTTTACTTTTTGTTTAAAAGAAGCAGAGATAAATCAATAATCACAATTTCTTCTGCATATAGGCATATAAACAAAAATAACCAGCATTGGTAGTAAAAATACTGGCAGATTTCTATTATATGGGCCTGCCATATATATTATATATATATTATTTGTGTTGTGTTATATTGGACTGTATTTAGTTGTGTTATAGCTAATATGTATGTTTTTTTTAATTGTTTTTTGTTTTTATAATAACTTTTGAGGAATGGCTATTGAAACTGAGAAATTTGAACAATGCGTAACTGCATCTTTCTGTTGATTCAAATAGTCTGACATTGTGATTTAGATTTAAGACTATTGAAAGATTCCATTCTAGAATTTACCCACTGCATTACATGAGTGTCATAAAAAAGAATCCAGTGAACAAGCTGAAGTCACAGGTCTGGGCAAAACTGAACAAGACTATAGTAATGTTGCGTGTCTGTCTGTCGTACATTGTGTCCTGAACACTGTTTAAAGTATGCCCTAAGCTATGATTTTATATGTTGATTGTAATTCTTACTTCAAAGACTTTTAATATTGGCATACCCTAACAGTTTACTCAGATTAGTGTTAAAGGTAAAGGAATGTTGACTGATCCTGAATCATACTGCTGTAGAAATGCACCGCAAAATCAAGTTGCATCATCATTTCCTGTTTCACCCCTCCCGCCTCCCTTCACTAGTGGGACAGGCACTTTTTATCATGTGTTACTCCCATCTCACCAGATGATGGCGCCAGATGATCTAGATTGACACAGCATGAACCTCCACTCATATGATCATAAACTATTTTTCAGTATGCTTGATATTCTGCTTGTCTTTCATTTTCTCTTATGCTCGACAAGGCTGCATTTATTTCATTAAAATATACAGTAAACAAAAACAGTAATACTTTGAATATATTTTAAATGTGACATTTGAATGTACTTGTGATGGCAAAACAGAATTTTCAGCAACGTTACTTTAGTCTTCTGTGTCATGTGATCCTTCAGAAATCATTCTGATATGCTGATTTTATAAAGAAACTTTTCTTATTAATGTTAAAACAGTTGCACCATCTAGTATGTTATTGTGAAACTAATGTGTGGCAATTTGTTTTGCTGCTGTTTAAGATTTAATCTACTGTGATAAGAAATGAAAAGTGACAGAACAGAGCATTTTAACTCTCACTGAGAGTGTTTTTGTCTGGGCTGATAGAAAAACTGAGACTTGTGTCTGTAATGGCCTTTTGACTTCATAGGTTATAAGTGACGAGGCTCAAGGCTTGACATTCTGACCTCAAGACACACTCACATAAACACATGCTCACTTACATCAACATGGTAAGACCCACTCATCCACCCGCAGCAGCTGGACACATATTTCTTTAAGCATTTGGGAGGCCCAAGAAACTGTGGCAATGTTCTTAGTATTTCAGTTCTACATTTATGGATGTATGCATACATTTTTGCACCAAGGTTGTATCTATCCTCAACCTCTTACATTGTCACCATGATTGCTCTGGACACTGTTAGGATGCTATAGCTCTATTAAAAGGATACACCCACAGATTGAAACCGGATCACTGTGTCTGCTCGGCCTGTCTGTCAAGCTCACACTGCATGATGATGAGTGACTAATTGGACTCCAAATTACCACTTAATCCAACTGGGTTTATTGCAAAACTCTTTTTAACTATGTACGTTAGCAAGACAGTGATAGCTTGGTGGTAAAGTTTTTTGGCATAAGGTTTGGATGAAAATAGATTTCAAAGCAACAGCTGTAATGAAGGCAACCCACGCTCACCCTCAGTTTGGAGCTACTGTCCTCATGCTGCTTGTCTGATTAGCGGTTGCCAGATTCAAAACAATAAATCCTACTTGTATGACAACGTTATATTACAGCATGTCTCCTTATGGTTCTGACATGAAATCTTTTTCTGCTCTCCCTCGCTCTGTGAGGTCAGAGATGATCTCCTAGCCTGTCAAGCTAGAGTTCAGCTGGTTTAGATGGTAAACAAACTGGATTTAAGCTGTGTTTTTTCCCATGTACTGTTTTTTTATTCTAGATCAAACAATACAATATCTCACTACCTCTCTATCTTTTACACACAGTCTTCAAAGCCTGTGGTATTCAGTACATCTTCTGAAGGCCGAATTTTATGACAACAGGTGTGCCGGCTATATCCGGAGCCCAGAACAAAGGGACAGCGACAGGCAACAGATAGACATACTCGGTGTAACAGAGTTGAGCGTGATGCCGCAGCCTTAGTTTAGAAGTCAAAGAAGGAGTCGAGTTACACAATGGTTAACAATGAGTTGCCTTTTTCTTAATTGGAATTAATCAGTTCTTGAGATGTATATTTATGAAAGCATTAGCAAATTGTCGATGTTGATAAAAGCTAGTATTTTTCATAAACACTTCAGAAGAACAATACTAAAAATGCAAGACTCGGAAAAGCTTTAAACCTCTACTAAGAGTCTGTTCATGCCTGGAGTGTTCATTCTTCTGTTCATTGTGTTCCTCTCACAAACACTGATTTACAGCCCTTGCTGCTTAATCAGCTGTCTCAAGGTAGTCATTTTCTCACTGAGGCCTGCAGGCAAGAGTGCGCAGAATATCACCCACACGTTTTGTCATCTCATGTGTGAGTTATGGATAAGTTGGGAACCAAGAACTTATTCGGATTCCGAATAAACCAGTTCAATTAAAAAATAAAATGAAATTAGATTAAATTTAATTAATAAATTAAATAAAAATGGCCTACCGGGACTAAATGACATTCACTTAACGATTCTCAAAAGTACATTTGTCTACCAGTGTGGACAGAATACCACAAAATAGCACATTTGAAATATAAAAGAGATCCTTTATTTAGTGTCCCCAAAACATTGCTACTGAATTCTGAATTACAAGCTGAATCCTGAACGAATGACTCTAATGAGCCGGGTCTTTTCAGTGAATCAACAACATGAAGCGCTACAAGTGTAGTACAGTTCTCGAACAAATGACTCTTACGAACTGATTCTTTTTAGTGAATCGACAACATACAGAGCAGTGTTGTCTGATTCTGAACGAATGATTCTCCTGAACCGTTTATGGAATGAATGAACAACATACAGCGCAACCATTGTAGGCTATAAGTATAGCTATTTGTTCTCAAACGAATGACTCTAATGTGTCGATTCTTTTTAGTAAATCAAACACATACTGCTTAGCTAACTGTGAAACCTGACTGGTCATATGGCATTGTGTAAACACATTACGTGCGTTGTCATAAGTGAAATAAATGAAATATATTTTTTCGATTGTTTAGTTTTTGTTTATATAGTGTTTTTAATATACTATAGGTTTAGGCCAGTTATTGAACTGCATTCATGCTGCCTCTAAAAAGACTGTGAAAATTGTGAAAAAACAAACAAAACAAAAACATTGATGTGAGGAAGTCAGTCTGGCTAGCTGACATTGCAGTCAAATAAGGGGGCAGTGGTGACAGTGTCAGCTGTGGAGGAGTGAATGGAGAGAATGAGAGGAATGGAGGTTCAAGTGTTGCATTAGTGTTTGTGTGTGATTTGGTGCTTTCGGATCATCAATCACTCACATCTGCAGCTTTCTTCTCAGATATCTCCAGTTTCTCCTGGGCATCCTTCAGGGCCTCTGAGTATTTATCCAACTCATCTTCAGTTCCCTTCAGTTTCTTCTGCATCTGAATCAGCTCATCCTCATGCTGGGCAAAAGAAAGAAAGAAAGGAAATATGAGAGTGAAGGAGATAGAAAGAGAGGGGGAGAGAAATATTACCGGTATGAAATCATCCACTATTATACAATTTCACACATACCCTCGTACCCCCATCACGTCTGCCTCAAGCTGGTACATAGCAACACTTTCCAGTGTCTTTTTGCCCTTGAGGTGATGAGTTCAGATATGCAGCTTACCAAAGCTATAACTTGTCTAAATGTGAATATAAATACCCTCACAGGCAACCCAAAACTTTCACACATCCTCAGCCCTATCCCCAACTCCCTTCTCCATCTCTCGCTAAGACTCTGTTTATCTGCCCTGCATTCCTTCGGTGGCAGATCACAGGCTTGCAATTGCTTCAAAGTGCTGGGGTCAGTATCATAGACTTCATATATCAAGCCTTGGTGCTGGGCGCTTGTTTTCCAAGAAGGGTTTTAGGCAGTTGTCAGCAATGACCAGGTGCATTATATATATTACATACTCAGATAGTCCAATCAAAAGCGAAAGTTCTGGCATAATTTACTCCTCTCAAGTTTGGGTTTCTTCCTTCTTTGGAGCACAAAAGAAGATATTTTGAAGAATGTTGGTAACCAAGGAAGTCATTCACACATTCAGTATATCTTCTTTTGGTTTCCACAGAAGAACGAAGGTCATACAGCTTTGGGAATGTTCATTTTTGGGTGGACTATACCTTTAACAAATGCAGATATTGTAAAATGACTTAGATCTTCATCTCAAATTCAGATCGGTTTTGGTCCAGAATGAAAAAAGTGGGTCTGTGGTGCATTAAGCATTCAAACCACATCTTAAATTATTAAACATTTGGTCCCCCAAATTAAAAAGCTCACTGTAAACATCAGCGCTGAAATGAAGCATCTCCAACCTGTCCCATTTAGTCAATATAAGTTTTAGTTTTCTCAACCTTTGACCTTTCCACCTCCGCCTCACCTGTTTGCTTCTGTCCTCAGCTGCTTTCCTGTCGGTCTCTGCTTGCTCGGCCTGGTCCAGAGCGTTCTCCTTATCCAGCTTGAGCATCATCATCTTCTTCTTAACGGCTTCCATCTTAGAGTCTGTGAGTAGGGCTCACGGTACCAGAAACAGAAAGTGGCAGTGCAGTAGATGAGGGCTAGTGGTTTAGGAACAGGAGCTGGTCAAGAGGGAAATGTGGACAGAGAAAGAGAGAGAGAGGGAGTAAAGTGGAGAGAGACCAAACTCAGCCAGGGATAGTGGGAAGTCATTTATATCTTGGGGCATCAGGCCCCGCCCAGTTTCTAATAAACCCCGCCCACTACTCATTATAGCACACCTAATACAGTCATGTTTGGGGTCTGATGCGGCGATGATGTAGTGATGTGATGTTGGTTCTCAGGACCTTATCATAATTAACTATATGTTGTCAGCAAACTATAAATTCACTCCAGAAAGCTTTCACGTACATATTTGTTTTTTTCTTGTACAACTATTGTTTTCATCTTTCTCTTCTTAAAGATCATTCCATTCTGAAAAAATGAACTGGAAGATATGACACAACAAAGACAAGAATGGACGTCAGTGGACAGAGCTGTGGTTCGGCTATAATAAGACAAAGCCACTGTGTTTGTGACAAGCACAGGTGTGTGTGTGTGTGTGTGTGTGTGTGTGTTACATTACTCGCATCCGCAGCTGCGCTGTCCCTTTTATGGCTCGTCAGTCGCCACAATGACAGCTTTTTTTCTAATGTCAGACACCGTTCTATCATTAACTTGCCTGACCACGTATAACAAGGCTTTGGGGAATCACACTTGATGTGGTGAGATTGCCTTTGGAATGCAACAGTCCCAAACACACTGTCATCTAGATGATTTATCTCTCTATATAGTTATTCATAGAGCAAAATGCTTATTTTAGTAGTTAACGGTAAGTATAAGATTTTTTATTAAAATGTAAATGTAGAAAACATTTCTATATTTTTGACTATGGCGTAAAATAGGTTACATTCTCCTCTAGCACAGATTTCACATCATTCATCCATCTGCATTAGATTAACAATATTTGAATTTGAATATGAATAGAAATAAGTCATTCATTTGCATCTTTAACTGTTGGTTCCATTAAGCTCTTGCTGATGTAAAGGGACAATGATGGTGTCAGGTTCTGGACAAGCAGACTATTTTCAGCCGGGAGGAAGGGAATAAGGTTGCAACTCATTGTTCAAGAACAAATAAAACAGATTTAGTTTCGCTGTATTTAGATTTGCTTAATGTATTCAAAAAGGAAGAAGATATATTTTGAAAGTTTACATAAGTGAGTGCTTTATAAATCTATGATAAATAAAGTACCACGCAATTCCTCCGGTGCAGGCAGGCAGTTCACTGCAAGGTGAGGGAAGGCAATTGTTGCACAGTAATACACAGCTAGTAAGTGTATCACTCTTTTTTAAGTGCTCTGATTTGTTCGACTCGTTCATTCAACACACTCTTTTAGTTTAGGACAGTGAAGTGATGGATGAGGTAGTATATGTGTGTGAATACCAGCTATGCTGCTTGTGCCACCAAGCTAATAATACTCGTCTCTTGGCTGACATTGTTTTAGCTGCTAGCCAGAGACAAAGATCTGGATTCTGATGGATATGTAAATGTACACATTAAATGTACATGTTTTACTATTAAAATAAGGATAGAAATCACACACAAATCTGTTTGTGTGTAGCTGTGGAAATGTCTGAGATCTTTGGAATGCTCAATTCTGATTGGTGAATTGCAGCATAAACCCTGCCCCACAGCTGATCCTAAAGATTGAATCAATCAATCAATCAATCAACTTTATTTATATAGTGCTTTAAACAAAATACATTGCGTCAAAGCACTGAACAACATTCATTTGGAAAACAGTGTGTCAATAATGCAAAATGATAGTTAAAGGCAGTTCATCATTGAATTCAGTTATGTCATCTCTGTTCAGTTTAAATAGTGTCTGTGCATTAATTTGCAATCAAGTCAATGATATCGCTGTAGATGAAGTGACCCCAACTAAGCAAGCCAGAGGTGACAGCGGCAAGGAATGCAGCCTAAAAATCCTTTAACAGATTTGGATATTAAAAGCATATTAGTATGTTATGTGTATGCCAGGTTTCCAAATAAGAAAAGGATCTGCTGCCCGCAGATGATTTTGATATTCTAGGTATTATCAAATTGCCTGAGTTTTGAGAACGTAGCGGACGTAGAGGAGTATAATGTAAAAGGAGCTCATTCAAATACTGAGGTGCTAAACCATTCAGGGCTTTATAAGTAATAAGCAATATTTTAAAATCTATACGATGTTTGATAGGGAGCCAGTGCAGCGATGACAGGACCGGGCTAAAATGGTCATACTTCCTGGTTCTAGAAAGAACTCTTGTTTACTAAGCGTGCAGAGCAACCACATACAGAGCTTAGTATCATCAGCATAACAGTGAAAGCTAACACCATGTTTCCTGATGATATCTCCCAAGGGTAACATATAAAGCGTGAAGAGTAGCGGCCCTAGTACTGAGCCTTGAGGTACTCCATACTGCACTTGTGATCGATATGATACATCTTCATTCACTGCTACGAACAGTGGTCATATAAGTACGATTTAAACCATGCTAATGCACTTTCACTGATGCCAACAAAGTGTTCAAGTCTATGCAAAATATGCTATGGTCAATTGTGTCAAACGCAGCACTATGATCCAATAAAACTAATAGAGAGATACACGCATGATCAGATGATAAGAGCAGATCATTTGTAACTCTAAGGAGAGCAGTCTCAGTACTATGATACGGTCTAAATCCTGACTGGAAATCTTCACATATACCATTTTTCTCTAAGAAGGAATATAATTGTGAGGATACCACCTTTTCTAGTATCTTGGACAGAAAAGGGAGATTCGAGATTGGTCTATAATTAACTAGTTCTTTGGGGTCAAGTTGTGTGTTTTTTTTACGAGAGGCTTAATAACAGCCAGTTTGAAAGTTTTGGGGACATATCCTAATGACAATGAGGAATTAATAATAGTCAAAAGAGGACCTATGACTTCTGGAAGCACCTCTTTTAGGAGCCTAGATGGTAAAGGGTCTAACATACATGTTGTTGGTTTAGATGATTTAACAAGTTTATACAATTCTTCCTCTCCTATAGTAGAGAATGAGTGGAACTGTTCCTCAGGGGGTCTATAGTGCACTGTCTGATGTGATACTGTAGCTGACGGCTGGATGGTTGCAATTTTATCTCTAATAGTATTGATTTTAGAAGTAAAGTAGTTCATAAAGTCATTACTGCTGTGGTGTTGGGAAATGTCAACACTTGTTGAGGCTTTATTTTTCGTTTATTTAGCCACTGTATTGAATAAATACCTGGGGTTGTTTGTTTTCTTCTAAAAGAGAAGAAAAGTAATCAGATCTAGCAGTTTTTAATGCTTTTCTGTAGGATATGTTACTTTCCCGCCAAGCAATACGAAATACCTCTAGTTTTGTTTTCCTCCAGCTGCGCTCCATTTTTCGGACTGCTCTCTTTAGGGTGCGAGTATGCTCATTATACCATGGTGTCAAACTGTTTTCCTTAACCTTCCTTAAGCGTAAAGGAGCAACTGTATTTAAAGTGCTAGAAAAGAGAGAGTCCATAGTTTCTGTTACATCATCAAGTTGTTCTGAGGTTTTGGATATGCTAAGGAATTTGGATACATCAGGAAGATAACTTAAAAAGCAATCTTTTGTGGTAGAAGTGATGGTTCTTCGATACTTGTAACAAGAAGTAGAATTTATAATTTTGGCTATACGAAGTTTGCACAGAACTAAATAATGATCTGAGATATCATCACTTGGCTGAATAATTTCAACACTATCAACATCACTCTCTCATGGGTCATGGCAAATCATAATTTATGTTTTGGCATGTTGGTGTCGAATTGAAAGAAATTAGTTAATGTTAATGTACATTCGTTTGAATGTAAGAACAAAGACATTTAAAAAAAATACTGTGGAAGTCAATTGCTACCAGCAACTATTTGGTTAAAGAAATCTTCATTTGTGTTTCTCCAGATTTGGAACAACTTAAGGTTGAGTAAATGATGACAGTTTTAATTTTTAGGTCAATGGTTCCTTTGATCCCACTTTTGAAAAAGAACAAACCAATCCCGATGATGTTGTATATCAACGCTTTTAATTTCTTCAACAGTATTCTATATCCACTTCAGTAAATCTGAAACACTGTATGTTTCTGTCGTTTATTTTCCATACAAACATTTTGATGTCTGACTTCGGTAAATCCTATGTTTCTTATATAGTTCCTTCAACCATGAAGAACATCATCCTACAATCATTTCTAAATCATTGCTTCCTGAAATGTTGAACTGACTAAATTAAAAGCATAATACATCTCAGCAATATTCAGCCAAGCAAATTTTGGCACACAGTCAAGTAACTGCAAAAAAACATTCTTTAACAAAACTGAAACATAAGCAAAACTGTAGTAAGACACATCAGAAGTTGTCGTGTTACTGGCAGATTTTGGTGATCCAATCAATAAATCTAATATTTACAAAATGTTCCCCATTAACACACTGTGGGCTGAGGAACCATTTAGAATATCCTAATACTCAATCATAATAACCTTCCTGGGTTTATTAAGTTCTCTGCTATAGATGTAAATATATTTCCTGCAATATAATTCCTTCATAAAAAATCCCTCAAGTCTCTGAAAATAGTTTTTTTCTGTTCTATAGCCAGTAGTTATGGTCCCAGTATATTATGTTGGTATATTTCAAGTTATGGCTTCTTTCTAACTGCTTCGATATGCTCGAAAGACAATTTAACTTTCCATTTAAAATAAAGGAAAATAAATAAACTTAAAATAAAGCGCAAGAAAGAGACTTTTTTTTTGTTTGTTTTTTACAATGACCGCTCACAAATTTCACTTAAAAAACATAAAGAAAAAAAAACAGAAGCTCTATTCTGGTTTTGCGTGCTCCAGCATGTGTAGAATTGGTACAAAGCATTGTGATGACTTTTCACATACAGTACATCAATTTCTGCCGGTACCCTTGAGCTGGATCAGTTATGTTTGGTTGATTTTTAAGATTCTTAAAGAATGTTTCTTCTTAAAGAATCCCAAGGCTGTTTCATGTCGCTATCAAGTGCAAAGTCCCATGATTTGCCAGACTCCATCTCCATCACGATGCTTTGGCATTTCCTTATTGGTCCATGGATGTCAAAAGCCATATGATTGGATTCCAAGGAGAAGACTTGTTGAATATTAACATGTCATAAACGGCCACACAGAAGCTGTAAGCAAAATTACTGGATACAACTAAATACTGTATGTATATAATGAAATGAATATTCACGAACTACGCAAGACTGCTCATGGAGTCTATAGTCTAGAGTTCCATCAGACAACGGGCCAGTCTTGGGTTGAGGATTGAAAAAACATTAGCAGTGTGAGGCCACACGGTCCCGAGGGTCTGAGGAGGATTCACTCTCTTCAGGAATGTCCTGCAGATCTGTCGAAGATGAAGAGAACGCAATCATTAAAAAAAGAAAATGATCAAATGAAAACGTATATTTGTACTATTCTATTTAAATGCATTTTAAAATGTCATTTATTCCTGTGATGACAAAGCTGAATTGTCAGATGGCATTACTCCAGTCTTCAGTGTCACATGATCTCTCAGAAATGATTCTAATAAGAGACATCTCTTATTTTATTATTAATGCTAAAAACAGATGCTGCTAAATATTTTTGCGAAAACTGATCATTTCAGGGTTCTTTAATGAAGACAGCAAACAAAATAGAATTGATTTGAAATCAAAATCATAATCTAATTTAATATAAATGTCTTTACTATCACTTTTGAACAGTGTTGGGTATAGTTACTTTGGAAAGTAGTTAGTTAGGTTACAACGTTACCATCAATTAAAAGTAATCAGTTATGACACAGCCCCCGGCCCCTTTAAATGCACCTAAAAGTCGTGACTTCCGACAATGAATAACGTCAGTCATCCGATTTAATTAACACTGCAGGATAACAATAACAGGAAAGACAGTCAGCAATAGGCTATTCCACATGGCGTTTTATTTATTTATTATCACAGAACATATTATTAATCAAAATTCGCACCTAACCAGCCCGGGTAGCCTAGGCTACTGTATATTATGAGCACCACAAGATAACTCCTGATTTTTCTTTGACTTTAAATAATGCAGTTATCAAAGTACAAGTATGCTTACTTGTAAACACAACCTTAAACAGGCTTGCAGATTTAAATCCATTTAGAAATGATGAACAACCAGCCAGCCAACGATCTAACAGAAATTAACAGCTGATTGTCAAACAAAAATGATAACAAACTGACCGAATTAAATCCTTCACTGCCACACAGGCAAATGACAAATCGCTTAATATCCGAACTAATTATTATTAAAGTGTCACTCACAGAGTGTGCATTTTACCGTTATGTTCTTTTCTTTTTCGTTGACAAATTGAAAATAATGTGCGTACTTCCATAAACCAAACGCTGTCCTCTCTGCCATCTAGACGGGAGTTCGAAAAAAAAAACAAAAAAACCCACACACACACAGGGTCAGGCGCAGGGCACAGACGTATCACAGCCATTGACTTTACGATCACAGAGCTTCGGCTCCGCTGATACATCCGCAGGTGGCACAGTAGACCTACGCCTACTGTCTGACAAAAAGCAGGCTGCAGTCGGGATTTTCCTTTCCTTAAAATAACGGATTACTTTTTTAAAAAAATAACGAAGTTACTGATTACTTCCGCACGAAACTAACGCGTTAAGTTACACATTTCAGGAAAAAAGTAATTAGAGTACTCTAACGCGTTATTTTGTAACGCGTTACCCACAACACTGCTTTTGAACAATTTAATGAATCCTTGATGAATAAACGTTTAAATTATTGTATTAAAAAACAATACTGTTTGAGAAACCCTTTCACATCTCTATCTCGAAGGACTTTAAAAGTCAAGCCTTCTGTGTGTTTAAGTGTATTTAGAAAAGGAATGTGTTCTGTGAATGACACTTAAGCTCTGAGAGCATTTGCCGAGATGCTCAACCCGCATTTATTGCCATTATCCACCTATAACACACATGCCTACAAATAATAGACTCATTTGAAAATTGATGTGTAAGGAGGTTCTCCTGCCTGACAGAGTTTAGTGTGTGTTTGACAGTTGTGTGTGTGTGGGTGAGTGAGTGTGCAAGGTTTAATGTGATAAATTCAATGTGTATGTGTGTTGTGCACATTGGTTGCATAATCGTGTGTAGGCTGCTGTTAGTGTTACAAAGGGCCAAAGTTGACAGCGTTCTAGGTGAAGCACATCTACGCAGACTGTCTGATAAATATGTAATCGCTTCATAGAAAAAAGGAACAAAATCAGAGCAACAAACTCCCTGCCAACCAGTTTCCTACATTGTGCTAACCTTTTGTATCTTTTCTTCCCCCTCATATAATCATTTACATTTTTTATGTATAATTATTTACAGATTTATTTGATATGTAACCATATTATAATATATATATATATAATAATATATTTACATGAATAATTATTCTATCTATCTATCTATCTATCTATCTATCTATATATATCTATATATATATATACACACATATTATTTGAAATATATATAATTGTATAAAAAGATATAAAATATGTATGTATATTCAGATAATTATATATACTTATATATATAAATTAATATTATTATATATTATTTACTTAAGAATACATAATATTTATCTGTATATATGCAATTATATTTGTTATATATTATATTAATTATAAATATCTTTTACATATATTGTACATTTATTCATATTATTATATAATATTTTATATTACTTTATTATGAACACATACATCATATTTGTATATGTATTTTTGTTATGTATTATCATTTTATATTATATCAGTTAGAAATAAATTATTTATTTATTTATTAAATTTATATCTTTGTATATGTGTCATTTTACAGACCTCTGGGACTTTCTGAACGGGGAGACACCCTCGAATCCACCTCGTCATCATCATTGTCATCATCATCATCATCATCATCAGATATCACATCCACTTCCACATCGCTGCATTCCTGCAGGCCATCTGATTGGTCCATAGATTCCTGGCTAGCCAATGGGGTGTCAGTATTAGGGTCGGTTTCGCTCTCTCTGCGAGTTGATGGGACCTTGAAAAGAGGAAATCAGAAGCGAATGAGATTTGGGAGCTACAACATTGTAGCTCTTGAATACTTTAGTATGCGCCTTGTGGTGTTTGACAATCTTTGCTTCTGGGTGCAAAAATGAATTTCAATTCTGATTTAGCCTAAAAGCTTACTAAATACTATAAGATGAACTCACCTGAGAGCCTGCACTTCCAGCTCCATCCCCTAGAGCGGCGCTATTGGTCTTAAGATCCCTGAGCTGTTTCTCCAGCTGGGCTCTGGCTCTCTCGCTGTCCTTGAGTCTACCCTCGGCTCCCCTGAGGCGTCCCAGCTCCTCCTGCAGCAGACTGTGCTGCCGTTGAAGCAGGGCCAGGTCTCCCAGAGAGCCAAAGTCACTCGCTCCATCCCGGGACAGGGAGCGCACCGTACGAACCCCTGCGGTGGCCGGGGAGACGGAGCTCTCTCGTAGGCAGAGCTCTAAGATGGAGTCCTGTCGTATCACCACACCCTAGGAGAGGATGAGTTTTTGGCCTCACTGACAATTCATTTGAGATTCCGTTTGGATGTCAGTGCTTAGAAGAATATCTGACAAATGTATTTTGCAATGCACACATACCTGCAGAGCGTGTAACTGAGCACTGAGATTGACCAGCCTCTGTGACACCTCCTGAAACACAAGAGACATTTTAGCCTATTAATACAAATAAATAAATACACACACTAGTCCATATAAGCCTGGAAATTTGGGTGTCCTTGTAATATTTATAGGTGGCTAATAATGCACAGAGTATTGGAGGGCAATTTCTTTTATTATTTTGCATATAAATGGTAAAATTGAAAAATCACAGACAATGCTTTGCAATTGGATTATAATTTAAAATAACCGTTGTCTATTTTTATGTATTTTTTTAGCAGCCGTTACTCCAGTCTTCAGTTTCAGAAATTAGAAATCATTCTAATATTCTGATTTGTTGCTCAATAAACATTTATTATTAATAATAACAGTGTTGAAAATAGTTGTGCAGCACTGTTAAATTTTTTTTCTTCATATTCATGATAGATGTTCAAAAGAACAGCATTTATTTGCAATAAAAAGCTCTTGTCACATTACAAACGTCTTTACTTAATGCATCCTTGCTGAATTAAAGTATTAATCTGATAATAATAATAATACAGTTACTGATCCCAAACTTTTGAACTTCTAATTTTTCCAAATTGTCTTTATGTATTGCAAAATCCATATTCCATATATAAGCTTTTAATCGCAAGCTATTGTGTGTGTAAGTGTGCTTTGTTTTTATTCATATGCCAGACACTCTAGTCAGTTTAAAATGTTAAATAATCAGTTATAATTATCAGCCCATATGTATGTGTTGATATACACTCGGCCTATCCCTACAGAGAACACGTTATGCCTAAATGTCAGTACCTCACTTGGTGTCTTGTCCTCCATTTGATTCCCATTCCCATCCTGTAGAGAATAGGGACGTTTTTGCATTATACACACAATCAAAATTCTGAACCATTAAATTAATTCAAAAAGCTTTCATTTGTCAGCACAAGTTGAAAAGCACTGTCTCGCTATGTGTCGGTGAGAAGGGAGATAAAGCGCAGCTTTCAAGCACCAGTGGCGAGTCGTGATGGAGAGTTTTTGGTAGATTCAGGTTGCTATGGAAACCTGCGAGTTTCAGATGGGCTCGGAAAATGACTAATTTTTTTTGTTCAGCATTACATAAAAACTCAGCAATAGCATGGAACCATCTTACTATGTGCTGTTATGTGATGTGAAATAACTATGTTACTATGTGAATCATTATATTCTAAGAAGCAGGCAATGCTGGATGTCAGGAAGTGTAATAAACAACTCACTAACATAGATATATAAGCATATTTTCTTACAAAACAACATTAGTTTAGTGTACCTGAGCAGCTTGGTTCTCCTGAGAGCCATTGACTAATACCTCTTGTCCATCTAGAAGAATGGAGGAAGCACAGTGGTCAGATTAAAGGTATATTTGGCCAATCAGACACACTAAAAGCAGACTCATTTACATAGCGTGTGTTGTGTATTTGACACATACTGATTACTAGCGCTCCAGTGTGGCTGTGATGGCCGTTGGAACTGCAGGGCAGAGGAACCTCAAAATTGGATCCTAATAGCAGCTCTGTCAGTCTGTCCACTGCAGAGAACGAGAAAGAGTTCATCATGACATTTTACAAGATATCATTGAAGATTTAGCTAAAATGGTCTGTAAACTTCCAAAAAAAAAGAAAAAAAAAAATGTATTTGAAACTTTTTTTTTTCTTCTTAAATATAAAGAGACAGAGATGTTCTGGCAGCAAGTAAGAATTTTATTATATTTTATTATCTTAATTTTTTTGTTATTATTTTATTTATATATTGTAAATTCATTTTAAGATATTTAATC
This sequence comes from Carassius auratus, assembly GCF_003368295.1. NCBI lineage: Eukaryota > Metazoa > Chordata > Actinopteri > Cypriniformes > Cyprinidae > Carassius > Carassius auratus. The sequence continues at coordinate 28,900,673 of NC_039261.1, read as the reverse complement.
TACAAACATAAAACAAACATAAAAAACAAAACAACTAATTCATTTATTCAGATGATGGGTCAATATTTGATATATTTAAAACATTATTAATTGCTACAATGCCAAAACCTCAATGCTTTCATACAGATAATCCATTTGCACATTGTAATATTTTCTATGCACTTTACTGTCCATTGCAATACTGTAAATTATGTTCATAGTTCTGCCTATAGTGTACATACACTTTTACATAGCCCATCTGTATAGTATGTTCATAGTACACCTATCTGTATATCGTGCTTATAGTATTTAATATCTGTAAATTATGTCCATAATACTTACCTGTATAGTTATTGTACATATTATAGACCTTTATTCTGTACTTACTGCTTATTGCACTTCTGGTTAGATGCTAACTGCATTTCGTTGCCTTGTACCTACATGTGCAGTGACAAGAAAGTTGAATCTAATCTAATCTAATAACTGAAACATTTTCAGACCATAATTTAAATGTTAGAAATATATATATTTTTATATTTCCAAGATATTTAAAATTTTTAATCTCTATGAACTAAACATATATAACTAAAAATACTGTCTGAAATCTATTTGAACATGCTTCTGTTTTCTGTAATGAAATCTGTCATTTATTTATTCAGATGCTGTGCCGATTCATTAATTGCTAAGATGCGGCATCATCAAAGCTTTTATTTGAATATTTGAACATTTTATAGTTGTGCTTTTCAAAACAAAAATGAATAAATAAAAAATAATACAAAAAAAAAACTCCCCTTATCGACTCACATGGCAAAAGCAGTCTTGGACTCTAACCTTCTTTTCTGTGGCCATGCACTGCTTACTCATAGTGTGAATACTTTAACCTATTAACATGGGCGGTGAAATAAATACACACTAGAGGGTAAAACCAACCTCATACAGGTGGAACGCCCTGCTTTAGCCCTGAATGTAACATCCTATCTGTCTTACCCTCAGTTATGGCCTGTGTGAGCAGCTGTTCCCCGTGAGGCGCCTGAGGAGACTCGGCTCTGAACAGGTTTCTGGAACAGGACGGCAGCATGACCTCATAACCTCCCATGACCTCCGCCAAGTCAGAGAACAGGGTGACCCGCTCCTGGAGCAGCTCTAACACCTCCCTGTCCTTCTGCTGGATATCAGCTGAAACACAGAGCGGGAGGAACAAAGTGCTTGTTTGAATAAAACACCAACGTCAGCTTCTTTACACTCAAGAGAGTGGCTTTGTTCCTCCTTCAAATTCTGAGTAAAGATGTCAAAACACATACAAATCTGTATATGTCAAGACAACTAGTTTTTTTTCTAGATAGCTCGTTTGTTTTGAGAAAATATCTTGTGATAGGTAACCAACTGATCTGACAGATGGGTGAAAGAGCTTTTTAAAATGCTTCTTTTAATCCTTTAGTGCTCAACACACTGTAGTGATTCATCTTTTAAAAAACAATCTGAATGAAAACGTGTTTGTGAATGTGAGTGCGTTTGTGTTTAAAGCAAACCTTTGAGTCTTCGCAGAAGGGCCTTGTCCTCCGTTTCGATGAGAGGGAATTCTTCTCTTGATGGACAGCTGTGTGACAAAACAATGAAGGTAAAGGAGAATGATCATAAGAAATTGTAGTTTAGTGCCTTTTAGTGGATGTCAGTTAACACTGCAGTCATCTATACACTTGTGTCCCTGCTTTTAACAAGTACAAATTTAAAATGTTTTCAGGGAAAATAGTCCAAAAAAGTCACTCTATGCAGTTCTTGGATGAAAGTGGAAATATTGCCAATGCTTGTAATTTCTTTGCTGATTTATTTTATAAGGAAGTGGTTAGAATGTATCCATTTTGAAAGTATACTAGGGGGTTTTAAAGCTGCAGTCCGGGGACTCCCAGCAAAAGGGTATTAGCAAAAAAAAAAATTATATAAATTATAAAAATTATAAATATAATAATATTTATTAATTATAATTATTAATAGCTAACAATAACTAATGATAATAATATATATATATATATATATATATATATATATATATATATATATATATATATATATATATATATATATATATATATATTTATATAATTATACAAATTATATAATAGCACATCATTATTATTATTATTATTATTATTAATATTAATATGAAGAATAAAATAACAATTACTACTCTTAATAACTTATTTATTATAATTATACATTTTAATAATACTAGTACTTAATAATAAATAAATGAATACGGAATTTGACATTATTGCCTCTGTAATATAACTCTTAATATTTTTTCAAGATGATATAAATTATATCTTTTCTATATATTTGGGAAGGAGTCCCTTCGAGCAGTCAAGTTTGTTTTTGCTGAGCTGTAATGTAAACAAAGGCTATTGGCAAGTCAAGCTTCCCACAGAACTGACATATCCCTTCGAAATGTCCTGATTCAAAAGAAAATACAAAGGAACAATACAGAAAAGTGCTTTCATGGGATTTTCCATTCAACTACAATAACAGAGATGCCTAAAAAGTCATTGGGAGCTTTGAGTGCTGTGTGGACTGGTGTATTTGCATGCATGTACCTGCTGATGGTTTGCTGTATGAGCCGAATCCAGGTGTTTCTGTCATCTTTAGATGCAGCGTAAAGCTCGTACATCTCAGGTGGGCTGGACTCACTGCTGATCAGGAACAAGCCTCGCTCCTGATTGGCTATGTCTCGGACCAAGAGACTCTGTAGCGAGACCACAGCAGATTTATCCTACAGAGAGAATGAGAAGAAAAGTTTTACAAACGAATCGCTTCCCAGTATCACAGTTACATGGAATAGTTAAATACTTATTTGCAAAGCAACTTACCAAACTGGCAAAGATGAACCGTTGATCTTTCTCTTGCAAGAATACTAGAATATCAGTCATCAGCATAACCTGAACATCTAGAACACAAAGAAAACGGGAAATTCTGAACATTAAAACACCCACAGCACATTACATGTAAGCTAATAAAATAGCACGTGTGTCTCTGTCCCTCTCACACAGACACGGATCACATCACACTTCCTCATAAACAGCCACAGTCTTCACTACCTTTGAGGCGAGAGCTGGGCGTTTTCCAGAGCAGCGTGCCTTCGTGTATCAGCTGTCTGCGGTGCAGTTCGGCCGGTCTAAACAGGGCTCCGGAGCGGAGTTTGGCCTCGGCCCGCGGGTCGACCCTGGATCGGATCTCCTGCAGCCGCTGTGTCCTTTCAAGCTCTAACACCTGCTGGTCCACCGAACAGAGCAGCTCCCGTATACAAGACAGCGCCTGAGACAGACCTGCAGCTTCCTCTGGATTGTCTGCATTGTTACATTCAATAGTCAGTCTAAAAAGTCCATTGCCAGAGGCGTTTTATCACACATGAATATAATAAAAAAAAAAATTATGAACCGGTTAGACCTTTGTTCATCTTCGGAGCACAATTTAAAGTACTTTTGATGAAATCTGAGGGCTCTCTGACCCTCCCGTAGACAGCAAGGTAACTACCACATTCAAAGTCTAGACAAGTAGTCTGTGTGACATCAGTGGTTCATCTGTAATGTTATGAAGCTATGAGAATACTTTTTTTGCGCAAAGAAAACAGCATCTTGGTACTTTTCTGGACCTTGAATGTGGTAGTTACCTTGCTGTCTATGGGAGGGTCAGATAGACTTCAGATTTCATCAAAAGAACTTTAAATTGTGCTCTGAAGATGAACGAAGATCTTACGGGTTTCAAACTACACAAGGGTGAGTAATAATAACAATTTTTATTTTTGGGTGAACTATCCCTTTAAGGTAATTGAGACTTGTTAAAGAATTTGCATATCATTGCTCTTTTGTTGTTTTTGATTGCTTCCATTGTCCTCATTTGTAAGTCGCTTTGGATAAAAGGATTTGCTAAATTACAAACAAAATAAAAATAAATAATAATAATGATAATAATAATAATGATAATATATTTATTTTTATATTTATATATATATATATATATATATATATATATATATATATATATATATATATATATATATATTTTTTTTTTTTTTTTTTTTTTTAAAGGACACTGAAAAGTTATAGACCATGGGAGGAAGGCCCGGAGGTGAGCAGCTGTTTAAATAAAAACATTATTGACACTGGCGACATGTATATACTTGTGTCTTACCTTTGGTGTTATCATAGATACGTTGCAACAGGACGGGGTATTTGGTGATGCGCTGAGTGACCAATAGGATGCACTCCTGGAACCCGTGACGACGCAGTAGAGGACCCCGACTCGCCCTCTGAGAGTGACAAAGACAATAGTAAATGGACTGTTAACTGTTTCTGCCTCTGTGTGCTATATTTCTACACACAGTCTAAAGTTACGTCCAAAATCTACAGCAGCTGTTATGCACGGTCAGCCAGGCACCTGCTCAGGAAACTGATTTTACAGATACCATAACGTCATGTCTAATGAGCTAGAACTAATTTATGTGAGCTTAAATCTAACCAAGAAAATATTTTATGACTAAAATATTAATTTAAGTAGAAATCTGTAAATCTGTAACCACGTTTTGTAAAAATACTTGAAAACCTGTTAACACTTTATTTTACAGTGTCCTTGTTACACGTTACATGTACTTACTATTATATTAAAAATAAATTATACATAATTACATACAAGTAACCCTTAACCAAACTTTAACCATATTGTAGTACATGTAGTAAATTAATATTACACAGAACTTAAATGTATAATTACACTGTAACAAGGACACCTTAAAATAAAGTGTAACCGAAAACTTTTCAAATGTTTCCATTTTTGTTCTAATGCCTTAATTCACTTGTACCTTTTAAAGCAAATTTACATTTATTTGTGATTATTTTATATTTAGACCGCATTTAATATTGTACACATTTTCATTTTAGCCAGTGTTTTTGTTTTAAAAATCTTTTATGAAAATATATAACTAATATAGTGATATTTAATAAATATAGAAATAATATAGAAATATACAGTATAGTATACCTTTTAATTTTGATCAGAATCTTTTAAAGTAATTTTGTTTTGCCATGAAAATAGCCCTTTTATGCTGAAATTTTTGACCAATATCTTTCACACCACTGCTCTGACAATATTTAACTTTTTAAATAAAAAGAGTGCATTCAATAGCATATGTGCTTTGCTTTGTTATCAATAATCGTGACATGTCACTAGTTTTGTCATCATGAAAGCACCATACTATGCTATTACAACTAGAGATGTTCCGATACCCTTTTTCTCTTCCCGATACCGATTCCGATACCTGGGCTCAGGGTATCGGCCGATACCGAGTACTGATCCGATACCTGGGTGTATATCTGTATATACAGCTGTATATACTACTAGCCCTGTGTAAATTGCTAGAATTTTTTTATGGTGTGCTTCAGACAGATCCCTCAATAAAACATGAACAAATACATGGTGAACTACTGTATTTATTACAGTATTTTTATTATCTAACATGAATTTGACAGTATTATTTATTTTCTTATGCAAAAAAGAACTTCAAATGCAGCCAAAAATCTAACACCGCAAACTAAAAAAGGTATTTAAGTTTTACAATATAACTGTATAAAAAAACTGCAACAAATAAGTCTAGGAATATAAAAAAAGATCTATTAATCAGATAATCTCTAACAAGTAAAAAACAAGTAAAAAACAAGCAACCATCTAGGCATAATTATTATTATTATAGAGATGTATTATTATTACTGTAGGCTACAACAGTAGCTTTATATATTGTCAATTTACTCATGTAAACCAAACATTTATTTTAATGGGCTGCCATGAAGATCTTTGAGTGTCTGTGTTTATGATATGACAGTATTCTCAAATGAAACGGTAAATTCTCATGAAGTGACGGTTTATGCGTTCATGTCCTCATGACACACAGCAGAGACTACAAAACAGCGAGCTCTCGCGCATCTGTGCCAGTCACCCACAGAGATGTAGATTTTGCGGGAGTAATATTTAAATAGTATTTTGCAGTTTAATATTCACAGACACTAGTATATATTCGGCTACTGTCTGGAGCCCTGCGTTTTGACTTACACGGAAGCGACTGAACGCAGTTGCCGGTACTGAATATACTCGAGAGTCTGTAACTACCGGTACTACAGAGACATACTGCTAACCACTGATCTATAATATAGTAGCGGCTTCACTGTCTTTTGGCAGTTTAGAATGTGATGAGTGATCCAGTCATATATAGATAAGGGCTGCTAACGCGTTTTCATTTCTTCTTCGCTGCTCTAAACAGGGGTTGCTTGTGGCAACACAGCACAACTTCCTGTGTTTTCAATGCATTTTGAGCAGCGAAGAAGAACCGTGCAGCGGTTAGGCAAAGCTTGCGGTCATAACTAGGTCTTTTTTAAGAAAATGGTATCGGATCGGTATATGGGTTCATGTACTCGCCGATGCCGATGCCAGAATTTGTTGTGGTATCGGAGATATTTCCGATACTAGTATCGGAATCGGAACAACTCTAATTACAACTAAAATAATGCACAAGAGCGAAACATGATCATGATACCTTGAAATCTGATGATTCACACATCTATGAGAGTTTGCAGGCATTTAATCCATTAATGCACCCGCCCACCATCATTCATCACTCAGTACCACTCTTTCCTCCCACTAGCAATACACAAGACAACACCTGACCCGGTTATGCAAACACCAAACACACCCTGACGGCAAATACCCTCGTCGGTCTCTCTTGTTCTTACCCGTATAAAGTGTTGCAGTCTCTTGTCTCTGGCCAGCAGCTCTTTGTAGAGTTTGACGGCCTTCATATGACGACTGCAGAACTCAGAATACACCTTCAGCATCTCGTCAGCAGACTGACCTGAGAACTGACGTACACACAAAGACACTGCACTGTGAACATTTTGCTCCTTGAAACCTGAAAGCTTTCAGCCTCCCACCCTCATACACTCGGCGAGAATGACGTTTCAATTTCCATTTGTCACTTTTTCTTTCTTTTTGACTTTTCAATGCCTCTACATCATGACATTATGATTCTCATTCAAAACCATGTATTTGCGATGAAATATGCTTAAAGTAAAGTGTTTGAAAAACAGACCCATTCCAATTTGTTTCATTTTAATGCATTTAACTGAAAGCTCTAATGTATATGACACATTTTAAACTGGCAATTAAAACAAGACACATTCATCCAAAATCACTTTTCTCAAACAAACAAACTCACTCAGGTCTAATGTAACCAAATGCATTTATTCCCTGTTCCGCCCACCTAATCTAACAATCGCATTCCTACCTGTTGTATTAGCACATCGCTGATCTGATTGATGGTGAAATTGTATGCGCTGTCGGGTTGCAGGCTTTGAGTGCGGCGTGCGAGGAGCTGTGTGAGGAAGTGCGTGTGAAGCATCAACAGGCGCTCCAGGCAAGGGAACAGAGCATGCACGACCCCCGGCTCCAGCTGCACCTCATCCAGCATACCCCGCCTGAATACACCATCCATGATCCGCAGCGTCCGAACGTGATGGAGCTCCGTCTGGATCAGCTCTGAAATGACATCGGAGAGGTCGTTAACATTCAATGGGACTTTGTTGGACATGTAGCTCAAGTAAATGAATTATTCAATTTGATGTAAAGAAAAACAAGGTAGCGAGGCGCAGAAGTACCATCTGCGTACCTTTGTGTCGATTGTTCAGCCAGCAAAACACTGTGCATGATCAGTTCTTTCATTTTTATATTTAGATTTTTTTTTATGTCATCTAAAACTCTGATGCATAAATGTAAAGTTTTTGTAAAGGTGGAATTTTAATATAGGCCATTTATTGGTTATTTTATAGAACTTCAATATATTTTAATATAAGATATTGAAAGTATACAGACATATATCCATATTCATTCTTTAAAAAATAAATAGTGTCTGGACAGGCATTACTGTTTATATGAGAGCAATTAACAGTATCTTTCAGGTTTCAGAGTCAACGGCCCATTTAAAGTCATAAACGTGCTTTGATTTTAGACTTAGATCTGTGTTTTTCTAACCGTAGATGACGTCCTGTCTCTTGATAACATCTTTACGGTGGGTTTGCAAGTAGGTGGAATCTACCGCCATGCTCCAGGAATCTGCTTCAAATTCCCGACCTTCAAACTCCAGATCATCCAGCAGAGAGGTGAAGTAGCACTCTCCTAAAAGCAGGAGAAAGAATAATAAGAACCATTTCTGTATTATAACTTCAGTTTGATACCATTTCTTATTATTAATGTTGGAAACAGTTGTGCCGCATACCCTCATCATTGAGTGACTCCATGGACATGGTTCTGCTCCTGAAGTTGAGTGAGTCTGTCGATTGAGACAAGATCCTGCGCAGCCCCAGAGGAGAGTCATCATTCAGAGTCCTACACGCACATGCACACACACACATGGACCATGTGCATGCATACAAACAGATGGATACATATGCATGCAATCACATGCAAAAGACAAAAAAAAAAGCAAAAACAAAAAACAACAAAATGAGAGGCAGCCATCATAATCACCACAGAAACAAAAAATACACATAACGAATTTAAAATAAAAATATAATAAATGAATTCAAATAAAGGGAACAGAATGACTAATATTCAAACAGAACTGCTTACATTAAACTAAAACAGCCACAAACACACACACACAGAAGAAAAGATAAAAAAAAACACAGTGAAAAGAATGGTCTTGCTCTATACATACTGTAGATATTTCATGACATTAACGTGATTTTTTAGAGTATTTATAAACTAGGAACTTGTGTTGGGATGGTAAAGCCCACAGATAAGAGCCCCATTTTATGCACCTCTCTGTCATTTCTGTCACTCACCCTGCAATGTTATTGGTGGAGACGCTCTTGGAAAGTAAGAGAGAAGACCGCCCACGACGGGACCCGAGTAGTGACTGGCGAAGACTGTCTGATGGGTAGATGGCAGAGTTTGGCCGATCCTTTGATTGGACTTCAGAGAGGCAGAACAAAGAGCAATGTCATGTTTAGACCTGCTATTGCTCAACTGTGGTCAGTCATATTCACATAATCTTCTCAGTGATATCTAATCACAACCGGTCACAGGACACACATCACCTGAAACACCCTGATACCAGATGCAAACAGTGCAGTGGTTCCATCACATCCTCACCTCTATTCCTCAGCGTCACATTCTGATAGGCCGAGTTGTTCCTTATCAGCGCCATTTTCTGTTGCTATTGTGACACACATACAGAGAGACCAAATGTATGACATATTTAGACTAAATCTTTTTAATAAACCATCTAAAGAAAACTGACCCCATTCTGATTCGTTTCTTTAACATCATATCATCATCATCATCAATCAAAGCCAGTGTCTGTATACCTATGATCCAAGTAAACCGCGTGACAAGTGTGTGCACTAATATCCCACCTTTTGTTTCATTTTGACACAGTTTGGTAGTGTATCCCTGCAGCGGTTGTGGATGGTGACGTTACAGGCTGAAAAAAAAACAACAACACTGTTATCTTATCTCGTCATCAGACAGTGTAAGCATCATACAATCACCTGTACACACAAATGTAATAATGATGATCGTGATCTTTTCATAGTCACATAACTTTCAATCTGACTTCTGGTTGGTCCAAGTTGGTCATTAGTTGGTTGACCTACTAATATGTTCCAAAAACAATCTTGACTATGATAGACTGATAAGTAGCTCTTTCTAAGATTATCTATAAGCTTAAAGCAGCTAGAAACCAACCACAGAGTTTTCAAACAAAGCAAGCAGCTTACAAAGGGATTTTCCAGCAAGGAAAAAAAACAATGCCTCTAATCCATACTCTAACCTCCCCTTCAATATTACAGCACATAATCAAGGAAATCTCAGATGTACCATACCCAGTTTTTGCCCCTCTTTCTCTCCATCTTTACCCCTGTCCATGTTTGCGTTAAAATGCTTGTTCTAGATCTTCTTTACAGCATGCTACTAGTCACTGAACATTTTCTCTGGTTACAGCGTATTGCTTTTGTCTCTGAACCCCTATTGTTTCAGAGCGGCTTTGCTTCCTGTTTTGAGGGTGGCTGGGAAGGAAGAGGGCCGGGGGCTCCGGCGGGGTTTCCCTAGCCCAAATGCCCCACAACACACACTTACATGAGTCAAAACAATCACCCAAGGAGCAGCAGAGCATCTCAGAGATGAAGCTTTGTAGAGAACAATTTTATTTAAAAAAGACATAAATTACTGTAGAAATGTCAATTTTAAGACTTCCATTTAAAATAAAATAAGAGTGGTTTCTTGGCAAAGCTGAACACAGACAGATTCGAGATCTAATTTTGTATTCAGAATTTGGGGGTCTGTAAGATTTTTTGATGTTTTTACAAAAAATCTTAAAAAAACTGCAATTATTTTATTAAAAATACGTCCATAAAAGCCATTAATGTTTTTTATTTGAATATATTTTAAAATGTAATTTATGCCTGTGGTACAAAGCTTTATTTTTAGCAGCCATTAATCCAGTCTTCAATGTAAGGCTGCACGATTATGACAAAAATCATAATTCTCTCGAAATTGCATAATTGCGATTATTAATTACGATTGTCTGATGTATTTTTATATGAACATAAACAAGCTTAAAACACCCGAACTGAAAAACTTTTAGTGCTTTTCAATAGTAAAAATGTGAAAGGTATTATAATGTTATACTAAAACTAAAATTAAAACAATGGAAAATCCCTTAAGATAAACAACATGTAGAAAGAAAAAACGCATCTTAAGCATACAGAATAACATAAGTGGACTGTAAAACGATTAATGCCACTTTGAACGATTAAGTAATTGTGTCATCCATAATTGTAATCGCAATTAGAAATTTGATTAATTGTGCAGCCCTACTTTAATGACACATAATCCTCAGAAATCATTCTAATATGCGGATCTGGTGCTAAAGCAGCAATTCCTATTATTATCACCAATGTTGAAAACAGATGTTCTGCTTAATATTTTTGTGGAAGCACTTATACATTTGTTTCAGGATTTCTGATGCATAGAAAGACCTGCATTTACTTAGAAAATATATGTCACATTCTAAACCTCTATCACTTTGGCTTGATTGAATGAATGCTTGTGGAATAAAAGTATCAATTTAATTTTTTACACAATTTAATGACCCCAATCAAACGAATATAAAGTCTATATGTTAATGTGTGTGTGTGTGTACAGTATATGTATATATTTTATATTCTCTCTCACACACATACACACACACTTTAGCACAGCCTTATGAATGCACACAGATGTCTTTTGCAGTTGCACTGTGACTCAGTTGAGCAGAGTTTTGTTTTTAAGAGGGCGTATCGAGCTAAAAATATATTAAAACACACAGCGACTCCTGTGTTCTGTTCTGTTCCATTCTGCTGCGCATCGTCCAGCTGTTTTTGATTGCAATAACATTTATGACGTAAACGCCCACTAACATGTGCATCTGATCAAGGTGAAACCGGCCCTTTATCCAGTGCTCCCTTAAAACGATTACTCTGCTATTCATTCAGGCAACCTATCATTATTCCCTTATTCCTTTTACCTTTTCATTTACGAAACATTAAATAAAACAGCATCTTTATCCATAGCCTATACATTTATCTAATTCACTTTAAGACCTAATGTAAATCTGATCCCATTTAAAGGTGTTCAGTTCAAATGGCCTTTGTTCTCTCTTGCTGTGTACAGAGGAACAAACTACATGTTCCAACACCCACACAAGCTCTCAGTGCAATCAATACCCAGACCAGAGCAGTTGATCACAGAGCAGCTCATCAGTGAGCGGCTAGTATTGTCTGGTCTTGAAATCTGACCACGATGACAAAATAAGGAAGAAGTTAAAAACAATAGTAAAACAGAGAACAAGAAATGAGAGATGAGCACAACAAAACAGGAAAGGGTGTGAGAGTAACCAGCATTTATATGTAAATGTGCAGATAAGAATCGTTCAGGTTTAATGCACGTTAAGCTGTATTGACAGCATTTGTAGCAGAATAATTTTATTTCATTCTTCAAGCTTTAAAAAGCAGCTACAATTATAGTTACAGTGAAACACAACAGAATAAAATGGTAAAATACACAGTTCTTGGATAGTATAACAACAAAACTTAAACATTATAGATATTAATATGATACTAGTGTGATAAATCACTACTATCCTTGACTGTGTAAAGTTTGATTCAATACTTCAACCCTTCCAGGACAACAAAAGTCAAGAAACTATAAACAGAAGTAGAAAGGGAGAAAATGTAAACACTGGAAGTATGTGACAAATAACCATGAGTTCCTCCACTTTGAATTGAAACTCAAAAATGAGCACAAACATAACAATTTAGACAACTTTGAAGCTAATGTAACGCTTGACTGCTTTTAATCCCTTGAAGCAAGTCATCCTGTTTGCTCTTATTGTAAATTCCTTGCTGGAACCATGACTTTATAAAAAACGAAAATTGTGTAATCAACATTATGCAACAAATGTATCCATTAAGAATGAGAAGAATGGATATTAATGTCTGTAAAATGTTATTTATATTATATTATTTATATTACATCATGTAGGCATATATGATGCACACAGACACACACACACACACACATATATATTACAGCGTGTGAGTGAATGTGGTGGAATGTGTGAAAACGCCTGCCATGAAGAAACTATCCAGACCTCTAACTTCAAGATGTGTGTGTGTGTGTGTGTGTGTGTGTTATCTTGGCATGCTGTGGTAGGCCAGCCACTAAAAATATTCAACATACTCTCCAGCACATAATAAGACTCAAGAAAGCAGTTCAGTGCTGCAACATAGATGTAATGTGAAAGAGGCAATGGGCAGACAGGTGTGGCTTGTAAGTAATAAAGAGGCTTATGTTAGTCTCAAGCTTGAAGTCCTGGAGACAATCATGGAAAGAGAGCGGGGGAGTTGGGATGGGGGAAGAAAGCCGGAAAAATCTTCGGAAGGAGTGAGGTAAGCGGCTGTTTTTTATAGCCTCTGCGTTGATTGGCAAGATCGCAAACAAGCTCCTCCTAGGGTTTCGTCAGGAGCATTTATTCTCAGGGTTTTCATCAACAGAGGATGTAAGCAAACATTAATCAAGAATGGTAATGCTATTATACTTATAACCGTTAGTGTCCAATCACAATTACTACCACTCATACTTATCATTAAGGGTGTGTTCAGATCCATAATCCTAAGTATTAAACTTCAGCACAAAGCTAAATACCTATTTATAAGATAGTCTTATAGAGGATTAAGTTTTTTATTATTATTTATGAAACAACCCAGTAAGTTTACCTTATATACCGTAGGGCTGTCAAAATTGCTCAAAAATAACGTTTGAATATTCCCTCTAAAAAATACATGAATATTCGAACATCTGTTTGCGCATGTTGTCAATGAGGTGCATTACGTCAATAACAGGACAAAATAATACAAAGAGACATAACTACTTGTATAGGTAGTCTATTTAAGTTTAAACATATATGACAACGTATTACCTACACAAAAACAAGGAAATCAACTAATGGCCAAGACTGCAGACCTCACGCTCTCTCACCCTCACGTTCTCTCCGCATAATGGTTTAAATGAACAAACACATTTTTGTGCAAGCAATTTAAGGTCGCGACTGTTGTCCCAAATATAGCAGGCTCCATTCAGTGATTGAAACAAATATTATTAATATTAATCAAAGTTTTACAGCATATAGAACTGACATTGAATGCTCCGAGTGTGGTAAACATGGACCTTTTCCTTGACATGAAACGATAAATAATCAAACCTCGGATCCACTGCTTGACAGAACTTCCCGAAGCGTGCCCCATCGCGATACTGATCGGTCTCATGTCCCTCTTTGTCCAAATGAACGAAATTATTTTATTTTATGGCCTTTTGTCGTGTTGCAGACAAAGATGTTGTGGCGGCTGATGCAAAGTAACGTTAAGTGTCAAGACGTGACTGTTAAGCTGGAGATCCACACATTATGCCATGCTCATTTGGGTGCACATTTTTGAGATGTGACCTCATGTTGCTAGTGGTCGAATGGTATGCTAACTGTATCTTAAATAGCTTTCATACAACTTTATCTCGCGTCAACAATTTTACCTCACTTTCTCTGCTGCAGTCAAGTTGGGCTCTGCACTTGCTGGCATCTTCCATGAAGACGCGTCAGCTTTCAGCAATGATGCTGTGCCAGACAGTGCGACTCCTTTGACCTGTCCCTGAACCCTCAGGCGCGTCAGCGTGCCCACTCGCAAAACAGACACCCACGTCTTTTTTTCCACCTTGTTTTTTTTAATTCGAATATTAATTTTCACCTTCGAAATTCGTTTTTTTTATAACTATTCGAATACATATTCGAATTTAGAATATTCGTTGACAGCCCTAATATACAGTGGTCTTTGTAATACACTTCAAAACCCTCTGGACTCTACACTGACAACCTCAACTTTAAGAAATACCAGTATGTAAAATATTTTAAGTGTATCTCGAAAGAGAGGAATCATGACTAATGTCAATCTAAAGTGAAGTAAGAGGCTGTTCAGTCTGTTCAGTCATAGTACTACATACAGTATGGCCCAAATCAGAAATGAAGGCTACGTATACTTCAGGCAAATCAGATGTTTTTGCTCATATGTAACTCAGATCTTGTGTTTTTGTCATAACTGTGTGAACAACACGAACCACATGGATTCTGATATTTTCAATTTTGATTTTGATTTGTGTCACTTCCATATATGGTACTAATCCAATACATGTCAGCTGTTTTGCAATGCGACCGCAGTGTGAACAAATCACGTCGGAATTCATGCAACATTTACGTCACTCTAGATCGACATTCGGCATAATTCCACACTGACGGGAGAAACTTCAAAGATTTTACATACTCAAAATTATCAAGACAAGTAATCAGTGGAAGTGTAAGTGTTAAAACTCTGCTGTCTTTCATCACATCCTTGTCTTTATTTTTCATATTACCTGCACATATGGCTGGCTTCTGCAGCAGAACACATTATAAATAAGCACATTATCGCTTACTTTATGTCCGCTGTGTTTTCTTCCATATGACAGCACGCTGCAGAAGTGTTGCCAAATCCACAGTTTTCCTGCAGAAATGGGCTACTTTTTGCTGTGGATTGTTTTTCAATTTTGTGGGTTGATGTGACCCCACTAATGCAATATTTACCCCCATTAACTTAGAAATGTGGGTGTTTCCTCTTAAAATTATAGAAAATATCTTTAAAATTAAAGAAGATGTTTGTTACCAATCTTATTAGAGACAAGCTAACATCGCAGACACCAAGCAGTAATGCCATAGTGCAGGAAATGAAAGTTAACATATTAACATTAAATACATTAACATATTTGGTAACTGTAAAAATACATCTATGCAGCAGTGATGATGTGAGTATGGTAAAACTGCTCCAGGAGTGTGTTCACTGCTGTGTGTGTGCACTTTGGATGGGTTAAATGCAGAGCACGAATTCTGAGTATGGGTCACCATACTTGGCTGAATGTCACGTCACTTTCACTTTCAACCAACCAATCACAGTCTTCAAAAGACTGTGTTATAGCTAGCATAGAGGTCAGCCCCACCTCCTCACAAAGATAAAGGTTTTTATCTTTTCCTCCCTTGGATTTGTTCTCAGATTGGTCCTGAATCACTTTTAAGCTAAGACTCCTAGTTAAGACATTTTTATGCTAAATTAGGAGCTCTCCGAGAGGATTCTTAGAATATTTAAGATGTGGTTTGTGCAGTTCACACTAAATGATCACATACAGGATGAGCAAAAAAATTGGATTTGGGACACATTTTCCTCCAGTGTGAACGTAACCTATGATAATAGTGAAAAAAAATCAGATGAGGGGAAGAAAATAGAATAAACTATAGACTCCGGAATCAGCTTTTTAGACTACCAGACATTTCAACACCCTAGCAACCACATAAGAACATGCTAAAACTGCACAGAACACCACAGTAAATGCATGGCAACAAACATCCACAACATTCTATCATCATCGATGAACAAACACCATCTATTACTTTTTAAATTGTTTTAGTGATAAAATGAGATAAAAAAAATCCCATAGAATTGTGATGAAGGGATAACAAAAACCATGATATCATACTGACTCCTTTGAGTATGTTTACATGACAGCGACTGTATTAAAAAGTTTTTTTTGCAATGTTTTGCATACAAATGACAACATAGCCATCACTGACATCAACAAATTCACATTTTCTGAGTTTACACAGAGATGATAATAGTATTATTTTTTTAAACCTCGCACTTTGTTTTCATTTATTTATTGGCGTTTGCTTCTATTTTGATAGGGCAGTTGAGTAACGACAGGAAGTGATGTGGGAGAGAGGGGGCCGAACGGGAAAGGTCCATAAGCTGGGAAATTATACTCGGGATGCTCGTAGCGCAATGGCGCTATATGTCAGCACACTGCCCACAAGGCTATTGGCTCCCACCTAAATTTTTGCACTTTGAAACTGTTTTCAAAAGCTTGTGTATTCAGACCCCCAAAACCCAAAACTGTAAACGAACAGCCAAAATGTATAAAAACATTTTCCATTTTTAGTTGAAAATGGTGTCGTTTAAATGCCCCCTAGACTGGCAAAAGCCTAACAACTATTCAACTTCAATCCATTATTGGCTTAAATAAACTTGGCAGACAGGATTACTGGTGCACTTTGTGGGTTTTGAGTGTGATGTATGTGTATGTGTGTGTGTGTGTGTGTGTGTGTGTGACTCACTCGGGCAGCTGAGGGCCTCCTTAGCGGTGATGCTCTTGTTGCAGGCTGAGCAGAGCGTGGTTCCAGACACGGTGAGAGAGTTGAAGAGGTGGCCATTACTGTAGCGCGCCTCTCGATCTCTGGCTTCTCTCTCCCGCTCCCTCATGCGCTCCTTCTCTTTATTCTAATCGAAACACAAAAACCATAACAATTGGTGAAAACGATAATTATTGGTTGGCATCATTATATATGTATATATTCCAAATATCTCCACCAGAGTAAAATTAGCATAGTATCATTGTACGAAACAAACAAACAAACTTTGAGCTGGTCAAAGAACAATTGAAACTCACACAGACAATGATGACACTATTGCAGCTCAGTTTCTATTGTGTAACCGATTCATCTGCCGAACTGGTACAAGCGGAGATCACAAACAGGGAAACAACCAATTCAAAAGAGAACTTGCAACACTATTTAGGAAGAACTCATGCTTCCAACAATGGCCACATTGAATGTCTAGAAGGCCTGTTTTGACAGGTAAAAGATTTCATCATGGAGACATACAGCACATTCATGCCTGTGAAGTGGGTTTCATTGGAAAAGCTAACCTTTGCTAATCAGCGTTTAAGGGAAAGACAAATGAACCCTATCAGCCACTATAAAAAGTCACTCATGTGGTTTTAGCATACAATGACTCATTTCTCATCTATTCCTTGTTACACACATGCCTAGTTTGATAAATTTATTTATATTTTTCTACGTTTGTCCTCTCTTTCACCCTCTGAATCTTTGAGGACACAATCTGCTAATAGGCCAACTGATGTGTGTTGGCAATTAGGGGATGCAGGTATTAATCAACATTTTGAATTATATTTTTTATAATTGAGTTCTTTTCAGTTTCAGTGATTTTGTTGTTTTGTAATTTATTATTAGTCGTTAAATATTTCTATTTAGCTTTAATTTTTTTTTATTTTAGTTTAAGTAATGCTAGTACTACAACTTAAACTTATTTCAGTCTAAACTTGCTGATTTTCAGTTACCAAAATAAAAAAATTGTAATTCCGTTTTTCCATCTAATGTTTATATTTTATATCAGCTTTATTTATATGACCAAAAATGATTTTTAATTGTTTCAATATTAGTTTGCACCCTGCCATTTTTGCACATGGGTACAACATAGTTACAACAGTACAACATACTGTACCCCACTGCTCCGGGTGTGTGTTCACGGTGTGTGTGTTCACTGTTGTGTGTGTGCACTTCGGATGGGTTAAATGCAGAGCACAAATTCTGAGTATGGGTCACCATACTTTGCTGTATGTCACGTCATTTCACTTTCATTTCATTTCAACATAGTAAGTTTTTTTTAGCAAACCTTCTGAGGCATTTTACATTGTAAGCAGCCACTAGCAAAAGATCCTCCATAATATAATGAAATATTCTCAGTTTATATGTTCCTCTCTGCTCCCTTTGATGTCACTGCTCATATGCCGACAGGATATTTGCTAGAGTTTAGTTTAAGACAGTGTCCGTCCTTGTGGTACCATCAGCCAATCCGTGTTGTCATCAAAACATTTTCCAGTGGCTCCAAAAACACACTGCAGCTTTAAATCAGCTAAATTTAATAAGTCCAAGCATTCATTTCACTCAATTACCAGTACAGCTCTGTAAACTCAGTTTATCTCAATCAAACATTCGGAGATGTGTACTTCTGCAATGTTCTTGATCATAAAAGATTTGACCAGCAGCTGGTGTTGGTTAATATTCAAGTCAGCATTATTACAGAAGCTCGACTCAGCCCAAGCTGACCATCTTCCTCTTTTATGTACGTTTTATGATGGGTTAATTTGCTAAAATGAGGGAAAGAGACAGCTAAACGTCTAGACGAACGATTCAAAAAAATGAATTTGAAATTTAAACTGAATTTTTAAGAGAAGATGTCTCGTATTTTTTCCATCTCTGAGGACACCAGACCCTGTTTTGGGATCGCTTCTTCTGAAAATCGGCCTCTCTGTTGACATGCAAAGCAGGAAATAATGAGAGAGCACTTCCTCTTTCTAATCTGCACGATGCATGAGTAAAGGTTGCCATAGGAACACGGGCATGTGTTGGAAGTAAGCAACAGAAAATGTGTTAAAAACAGGTTAGTGTGTGTGTCTGTAGCAGTCCACAACCTGCAGGATATTGCTATCAAATTACCAAATCTAAATTGACCTAGTTTGCCCAAAAATCAGCCCTTCCAGGATGTTTCTGCATTGTTTGGTACGTGTATGTGCGATCATCTCTGCAGATTTGGGAAGTCGCAATAGTTCATGCTAAGTCGGAGAACAAACCATGTGGTAAAATGACACTTTTTTTTGGTATGACTCTGTATATTACAAACCACAGAAGCACAAACTAGGAGCAGCTAACATTTCCAAGTCTGCGTTTATAAAATATCATGTCACCCTACTGAAATTTATTTGAGAGTGCAAAAAGAAAACAACCTCTGTGGTCGTAGTTCACTTGAAAGTTGACACTAAATCAAACTTTCGGTACAAAAGCATGAGTGCTATGTGCTCTGAGCACACTGTTGTTTGAGTTCAGCAATCATGTCTAAAGTTTAATGTCATCTCCCGTCAAGGAAATGGGCTGAGACTGGCAGGACTTAACGTCGGTGCTCTAGTTCAAATAGTCCCAGCTCCAGATTTAGTTCAGCCTGCTGTGGCCCGATGGCCTGGATACAGCTGGCCTATGGGGAACCATGACTGATTAGTTGACACTGACATTCTTCGCAAACACTTTTACACAAAAGCTAATTACAATACAGGACAGTAGCAATTGAGTGATATGGATTCTTTTGAAAGGCAATGTCGACAAATACTTGGGACACTGGGGCTAGTTGTCACAGAGAGTGTATGTCAACTGTAAGGTTTGGTTAAATTAGAAAGACACAACGTACATTTTTGTATTTTTACAATTTCGTGAATTCTTTTTTTTTTTTTTTTTAGGCTGTTTAATAGCAGGTTCCCATGTAACAACTTACCCCACATAGTGTGACAACATGTCTCTGTTCTTGGGTTGCTGGTGGACTGGATTTCGCAAATAGCACCAGAGTCTGCTTATTAATGTGCCAAATGGGCACTGTTGATGGCCAAAAATGTACAAAGACTGGTGGAATATATCAATTAAAAAATACTAGGAATAGAAAACTAGGCCTTGGCCACACTTCTTGTTTACATTTAAAATGCTTAAATTGGTGTTAGACATCAGTTTGACCTATGACATCACCATTTAATAGACGCAGAGGTGGTGAAATGTTGTGTGTGTCTATGTGTGAGCAATAACACATCTCACTGTTTAAAAAATCTTGCCTTCGGACCTGAACCTGGAATTGATGCTTTAACTGAGAGCTATTTCTATGGCAACCTCTCTTTTGGCTCTCCTTCTCTTGAATTTTTCTCTATGTGCGCACACACACAGTCTGTTGTTCAACATTCCCACTCAGTAACACCTACACAACTCAAACTCATACTGAAGCTAATAATTGGACAAAAAAGGTGCACATTCAGTGCCAAAAGCAAACATACTACCCCTTACTCAAGGTGTCTCTATACAGCAGAGTTAAGGCTGCTGCTCTGAGCAGGCTCTGCTCACTTCAGATTGTGTGTAAACATAAAAGCTGTATTAAAGTCTAACCCAGCTCTAACCCACCTGAACTTCTCAGAAGTAGATCTGATGCCATTTGGCTTCAGTGCAAATATGAATGCAGCATCTGAGCAGCCTTAAACTTTCTGTGCTGCCTTTGCAACATACCAAAGATGACATCATATTTCCTTGTCAACATTTATATACAACCTCTTTGTTAATAGCTGATGTATTTTTATGGTCACAAAACACACTAAGTGCTTTTCTGAATTAGTGTTCCACTGATTTTGTATTAAAACAATATGTAACGTTAGCTAGCTATTATCAAAATACAACAAGTTGTATTGAAAAGAACTGAACTGACTTACAACATACTTCTCAAAACCTAATATTTGAGTATAGTCAATATTATAGTCCCTATTAGCGCTAAAATCCCTTATGAACCATGACTTACAAATATTAAAGTGAAACCTTCACACGTCTGAGCTGTTCTAATTCTCGCGTCGTTGCACTTACCCTCTGACTGATTTCTCTCATCCTCTCCTCGCGAAGTTTCGACAAATCCGCTACTCGAGACATTGCGATATTCTAATCGTCTTTAGTACAGAGGAAAAGCGAATCTTCTTACGGCAAAATGTGTATATCCCATTAATTTAGGTAAAAGTTTCCTTTGGCCCCGTTTATGTCTAATAGCAGCGGTTTTTAAAGGGAGGAGACATTCACAGAACTGCGCGGTGTGTTAACTTTGAGGGAAATAAGTCTCTCTCTCTCTCTCTCTCTCTCTCTCTCTCTCTCTCTCTCTCTCTCTCTCTCTCCTCCCCTTCAGAAAAGCGGTGTTGCCTCGTTCAGGAAGCGCAAGATGACTGCATTGCCGACCGCTTAGAATCTAGATAACTATAATCTTTATATGGTTCAATTGAAATGAGGGGCATTTTGTCTCTTATCTTAATGCCGTATTGTAAATATTTCTAAACCAATCAAGGAAAAAATATTTTCATTTATACGAGGAAACGCATTTTTCCCCTTTCTTTCTTGTATCATCGTTATTAATAATAATTAAAATGCATTTAATAGTGAACCGTGTTGTAATGTCAACTTAAACTGTAAAACTAACATCTTTATATGTTTTTAAATCATTTTTGCTTGAGAATGCTTTATCAGCTATGATGTGTAAAATAATAATAATAATAAATATAATATAATAAATATAATAATAATAATAAAATTATATCACATACATTTCTAAATATAGAATTATCATGATAATATTTGTGAGTGTTATACCCATAGAATTAGTAGGCTATTAATTTCTTTGGATAACCAGTCAGTTTAAGTGTATGCAAAATATCTGCATATTAATATTCGGCCTGTCACAAGTTAATATGATGGAAACATCTGTTCTGTGTGGTTTAAGTACAATAGATGCTACCATCTGTCATGATGTAATAATGGTACTAAAGCAACAACAATACTGGAGACTCTCAAACCCGGTCGCTGATATCCTACAAACAAACAATGACATCAGCTTCGGCACTTACACCTATTCAGCATTTTTTCACAGAGGGCTGTACCACTAGAAGGAACTAAGAATAATTTTCAGAAAGCTTGTGGTCTGCATAAGCGAGCAAAAAACACCCTTGAATGAAATCAGACCATTTACTACATTAAATGAAAATGAGACGATGGATAGTTCATTTATAATGCAAATTAACATTTAATAATAAAGACACTTAGTTACAACATATAACATCTGTAAGTATCCAATGTTTCTAAATCCTGCAGCATTGGAGTGGCTCTGCACGCACCTCTGTAGATCACCTCTGTGTACCGGGAAAGGCAGAAAATGGTGGACGTTTTCTTTTGGGAAGAGAGCCGAAGGGAGAGGAGGGGACATTCTTTTCCCGCCTTGGCCACATCTGTCGCCATGCCAACAGTGTACTTAGTCTTTGGCTGGGTTATGAGGGGAGCCTGGAAAGTTTACAGTGGGCAGCAAGGTTTTGGGTTCTTATACCATACAGGAACACTCACAGAAGCACGCAAAAGCCTTTTTCTTTTTTAAATATGTGGCATGGATTAAAGCTAGACAAATCTCTCAGCAGATTAAATCAAGATTAAAGCAGGTCAAATCTTGCAACAGATGTACTGTCCCATCTAGTCATTTTGGATTCATCAAACAATACTGACTGTAGTTCAGACGAAATAATCTGGTCTACTTAATCTGGTTGTGGAACAGATAAGAGAGTTAGATGAGCAGAGGTTCACTTTTTAACCGGTACCCAACTTTACCTTTTTTTGGTACTTTACTCTGTGTATGATTACAAAAATATTTATTTAAGTGAAAAAAATAAATCAAAAAGTCTTAATCTCTACATTTTGAACAATTGGGCCCTACAAACGGTGAATCTACATCAGTGATGGAAGCTTCGGGGCAAGCGGATTCCCCGACACTTTCTCACCTGCTCTCTGTCGCTGTGACTCTTCAGTTCTCATTGGTTTACTGGCCTGCTGCTGATTTTATTCGAGAGGTAAACTAACTGTTAAGCGCTCGCCTAAGCGGAAAATTTGCTGTTCCTGTCAGATCTCGGTTGCTGAAAATCACATTGTGTTTGATGCCAAACCAACTCAACTCAATCAAAAAACAAAACAAAAAAAACCCATTAAGTATATATTTTTATGCGTTCTAAAGCGGAGCACATTTTTTTAAATTCTACTGAAAACATATAACTTCTTAAATTTTTGGTCATAGACAATGTATTTTGAATACATACGTTACTGTCAAAATACAGTGGTAAATAAAAAAAAAGTTTGGACTATAATGTGGACTATATAACAAATGTCAGGAAAAGAAAGAAACATATCCTCTGAACGTTTTAATATTAAGATGTTACTGTTCCCTTCATTTTGTGTATGCTCATGTAGCTTACAGTTAAAGTCCTTCTCTTATTTTACTGTTGTTCGCAAAATTGCAATGTTACTTGGCAATATTTTAAAGATAATTTGGGTATTTTGCACAGTCTGTTATTGGAGTAGTGTCACCTGGGTGGGAGTTTTAACTCCTAATTCACTGGGTATAAAAAAATCATTTAGCAGATGCAGAGACATAGACTGAGGGAATCCCCCAGTGTCCCCACCCTCTGAATATTATGTATCATAACGTAACTACGTGCAAACCTTATTTGGCAGTTTTTACTGGCATTCGAATAACAATGGATAAACCCAAAAAGATAGAAGTAGTATTGGAGATGAATTTCATTTACAAATAAAGTAGGAAATGTGCATTCTTTTAAACATTGTTTCTTATTTGTCATCTGTGAACCCTCTTTGAGTGTATCTTATATATATAAAACACTTCACTCACACACGCACACACACACACACACACACATATAAATTTTGTGTGTACACATTTTATATTGAATATATAAATACACTATTTACTATGATTTAAAATATATAAATATACACAAAACTATATCTATAATATAAATAAAAGAAATACATGTATTAGCATTGCTTATAATTGAATACCATGAATATTACTTGTTAAAAATAAAAAGGTTTGACTGTTACACCAAAGCCTGCTTTATTAAATTATTTGATTATGTAAGTTAAAATAAATTCTCAAAAACTGCAATGTACTATGCTTGTGGACATTTAGTAAAAACATTCGGCTCTCAAAAAGCCATCCCTCCACCATTCACCATCACTATTCTGGCAGAAAACGAGTATATGACGTCTCTTTCTGTGAAATCCACTAGCTCTTCAACTTTAAATAGTGAAGCACCATTCTCTCTTTCTCTCCGAGTCTTTCTCTCTTGCTCGCTCTGTGGTTCACTGTCTCTGAGGAAGGACAGATTGCACTGTGGGCGGACTTCCACACAAGTGTTTCAACACTTCTTCTACCTCTCCCTCTTACTAACAATTTCTTTAATTTCATGCACACAAGCTTTCTTCCTTGTGTTGGTATAACAAATGTGTGGCATGGGATTAGTTCTGTTGTTTATTAGCAGTCAGATTTCAGCCCCTGCAGCACTCCTGACCAGATCAATAATGATGAATACTCTGTCTTCAGTGAGTTTTGGATGGCTGCTTCTGTACTCGTATAATGCTGAGGTTACTGGAGCGGTCTGCTGCAAGCTATGCTAACAAATGCTAATAAGCGAGATGCCACTTCATAATCAGTGCCAGTTCAACAAGTACACTGACTACACTGACTGATCTAATTGGCTGATCTTGTTATTCATCATTCATTTGATCTCAGAAAATAATTAAATGAATACATAAATAAATATGTGCATATGTACATAAATACATACATACACACACATACATAAAATTTTATGTTTTAAAATGATAAAACATAACCCCCCCCCCCCCCCCCCCCCGACTTTTTTACATGTCTAACTTTTGCTATATTTTCTTTTTTATAATTTCTTTCAATGTATTTGAAAATAACAAATAAATTATGTTTGAATTTTTGCCTTTTCACAATTACTTTCAATGTAATGAATAAATAAATGCAATTTCACTTTTTAAAGTTATATCCCACTTTTTTTATTACTTTTTTACATTCTCTAACTTGCTATTTTTGCTTTTCGTAATTACTTGTAGCTTTAAAACAACAAAAAAAAAACTAATTTTAGGTAAATAATAATAATCAGCTCACATACATCAGAAGATAAAAATTAGGGTTAAACTGTTTATTCAATAGATTTTTCTTTTTTTATATATAAAAAGAATACATTTCGGGAATTAGATTTAAAACAAGCTCTTTTTTGATAAGTCTTCTGCTTATCAGATTTTTTTCCTGAGTAAAATGTCAAGGTCTCAAATTGTGCCAGAGATTTCAATATGTACTTAAATAAACATTTGTACATGCATTTGTTTTCAATGTAATTTAAGCATTTCATCCTATTTTAAGAGAAACATCTAAGTCAAAGTAGATATTAAACGAAACTCTCTGAGTGTCCTGATCTAAGAGCAAATAAGTTATTTTGTGATTTTACATAGCTATAGATTAAATGATCAGAGAAATATACCTCATTTATGTGTTGTATGCATTTTGCATGAATCTGCATTACACTGAAGCTGGTAGTTACAATGATAGTGGGTGTTAGATGTGGCCATGACTCTACACTGAAATAGATGGATAGAAAGAGAGAGAATGAAAGAGAAAGAGAGAGGGAGCGTTGCTGTGGGTTACCACTCAATAGAGGAGGCTCTCTTCAGAGATGCTTTCTGCGGCAGACGGGAAAATGTGTTTTTCTTCGCGTGTTTATGACAGTAGGAGTTATAGTGAGGACTGTGTGTCTCTGTGTGTTTTTGCAGAGATAATGACCAGGTTCTGGAGGCTGAAGCCCACGAGGCCTGTCATTCAGCACAGATTGTGACACACTACACAACGTGAAGCCTAAAGGTGAATGTGTGTGTGTGTGTGCAATTTTATTCATGAGTGTATTTCAAATTTTGGCTAAGTGAGATGCAGCATCAGTTAGATAGAAGTTAGGAAGTTATATTTTGTTCTTGTCACACTGTCAATAAACATTTACACACACACAGACACGCGCACACACACACACACACACACACACACAGATAGATAGATAGACATAAATGTGGAGACAACTTTACCTAATATTTCCACCCTTACTTTAAAATCTCATTCACCTTTCCATTGCAAAACAGTCCAGATCCCAGTCTGTCAACAGGGGTGTGGGAGGGGCTCCTGTTGATATGTTTCACAGATGTTTGCTCCTGTAGTGGGATTGCCAAACCAGTGCAAAGGCGTTATAACCTCAAAAAAGGCCCTGTGCTCCACCCTACGGGCGCCTCTGTGGCTTTATGAGTCTCCCAACAGCTTGGAGTAAACAGTGCAGCAAATGGCCAACAGCGAGGGGAGACACAGTTGTTGAAAAATGACTGCCAGTAAAAAATCCTAACAGCAATATTTCAAGAGCAGGTGCCCGTTGCACTCGCTGGGTAATTCCCACTTTATTAAATGTATTTTATGGTACTTTGGTAAGAAGGAAAGATTGTAATGTGTAATGCTTAACGTTTATCTGTTAAGGTGTAAATGTAAAGGGGTGCAGAAAAGAGAAATATGCGAGTTAATAATGCGTGGGACAGAAAGAGCAACTGAAGGATACAAGGAAAACAGAGGGGACGGCTGAGAGTTAAAGATAATGGGAGAAGGAAACAGGCCAGACGATGAGATGACTCTGCCAGACTGTTTACTTTGCGGCTAATAATCATCACACACACACACACACACACACACACACACTCACAATGATACACATTTTACTGGACTGTGGTGGTACCACACAGAAAGAAAAGCTTTACTAAACATGATTATCATATTGATATTTATTGCACAGCTTTCACTACAAATGAGTTTAATAATAAGATGATGCCTTATCTTAAAGATTAAAATCACTTTTCAAAGCTAAAAATGTTGTACAATACAATCAAAAAGTTCCCTCTCAACAGTAAAGAATTAATACCTAAAGGCTAACAAAGTAAAAAAAAAACCCAGTCATGCTGCTTTGAGTTCGTGCCTGTGGTCTGTCCCTTCCCAAGCTCCTTCCTCCCTACGTGTGAATGGGACCAGATCAGGTTTCAAACAGCTGACTGGACCCATGTGTGATTGTTTGTGTGTGTGCATGCACATATAAGCATTTGGATCTGACAGAAAGAGAGAAAGAGAAAAACAGAAAGCTCTTCCAAGGAAGTCTAGTCACATGAAAGTCTGTCTGTGCTTCCCAGCTGATCATATGGTTGTGATCTATCAAAGGCATAAACATAATGCAGAATAACGTTTTAAACAAAACCTCAGACAGAAGCGTGTTACTTATATAACACATATTTAGAGAAAACTGTAGACTGTACTATAAATCTGGTAATGTGGTTTTAAACAGCTATTTAAAACAAGACGTTGCTATTTAAGCAAACGGTCCAGCTTGCTTTACAAAAAAACAGGCTGTCTCATAAAACTCCTCCCGTCTTTTGCAGGACTGTTTGTGTTGGAGCCTGCGGGCCTGGCATGAAAACAATATTCCCTAAAGTGGACGACTAATCACGAGTGCCAATTCTGTCGAAGCTCCCTTAAGATCTAAAAAAGCACATGTGTGATGTTTAGTGCCCATGATGTCATGGAAAGACTGGCAATTCAAACAGACCTTTGGCTGTGATGATAAGAGTTTAAATGATAACTCAGTAAATGTGATGAGTCTTGATCTTATAGGTTTATATTGGTTTGAAATGACACATGGGAAAGTTTACATGAAAACCTATTTCCTTGTCAGGGCAAAAATAAATAAATAATAAAAAAAGTTAATTGCATCTTTCATTCACAATTGTGACTTAATTTCCTCTAAATGCAAATAATAAAAATGCTAATATTTTATATGTGTCTGCAATGGGAAATTGAAAACATTAAATAAAAAAATTATATATATGTATATATACTCACATATACATAAAATGTAACATGAGAGTTTATAGTGTATATAACAAATGTGACAGTAAACACTATAAAAAATATATATTTCAAATAAAATCTGTTCTTTTGGACTTCGATCCATTATAGAAGCATGGGGGAAAAAGACTGAAGTAATGGCTACTGAAAATTCAGCTTTTTATATACTTTTTTATACAATTATTTTCAATTGTAATAATATTAAAAATATTACTGATATAACTATATTTTTTCTTCTGAATTGTAATGTAGTTAAAGCAAATTCAAATCTTTTAGGAATACTAAGTTAACATAATTGCTTTTTTATTTTTTACTTTGAAAAAGACTTGTAAAGATCTGACAGTCCATGAACATGACAAGCACTAATGTGAACAAACGAGGACTTTGTTTCACAAGCACTGCGATACTGACTCAAAAAAACAATGTCATCTTCAGACCTATCATCACTCAAGCATAAAACCCTGCTTCCTCATGTGTCATAGTAGTGAACTGGGTCAAAGACAGTATTTTTGATTGCCATCCATCCTTAAAACAACTACGAAAGGGGCTTTATTTCAATTTGTAATATTGCATCTCACTCTCCCAAGATCATGTTAACTAATGGTGCACAGTACTTTCTGATGGTTCAGTGAGTGTTTCTGAAACCATAGATCATGTCAATTAATTGAAAACTGAAGGGATAGTTCACCCTGAACGTTTTGGGGAACATAAAAGACAATATTTTGAGAAATGTCTCTGCTTTTTTGACCATATAACGGAAGTCAATGTTAACCAATACTGTTACCAACATTTTTCAAAATATCTATTGTGTTCTACTGTAGAAAGGCTGTCTCTTAAACACAAAAAGGCATGAAACTGCTGGAACCTTTCTGAATTTAATTAAAGAAATGATTATGGCTTTGATAAGACGTCAAACCTGCAGACTCTGCCGCACTTTCTGAGACATTTTAGCTGACTACTAAGTGAGTCAGTGTTTGCCAGGCTCCTATGATTCATGAAAAGCTGGAATCTGATTCTCAGCACAAACCAAGCTGTGGAATTTCACCCAGGAGCTAAGCGAAAGTACAGAGCGAGTATTATTAGTTTGAGAGCTAATAATAATGGCAGTAACTGGAATTTTACAGAGAACAAGTGGAGAAGGGAGACACAGGGTTTTTGCTTAATTTTCCAGTTTCCTGTTCAGCAGGATTGTCTCACTCTGCCCTCTGTTGGACTGGAATGGGACTATTGTCCAGTTTTACTACACTGTCCCCTCTCACCTGAACTAAAAGGAGCATTATGCCATATGCAAGTGGTATCTCTTCTAAAGACAGATTAAAATAACAGCCAAACAGAAATGATACTGGACATTTGACACAGTAAGCTCAGGAGTGGACAGGAAGCTGGGCGCCTACCTTGCTTTTAGCAGTCATCTTGCGCAGGAAGCTCAGTGTTCGCTCCAGACGATTTCCTGAGGCGTCCTCTTTGTTTTTGTGCCCCTCAGCCTTTATTTGCCCTCTATTTATGTCCCAATCCGGAGAAGCAAACTCGCTGTCTATACTGTATCAGAAATTAAAAGTATGGATATTTACAATTGAATATATTAGGATATTAATGATTCAAACAAGCCAGGACCGAGACACACCTGTGAGATGATCCTCCAATCTGGTGGTACGAAACACTCTCTAGATCACACCGAACAAGACAAGAAAAAGGTTCTGATTTGAGGAAACAGAACTTGGACTGTTCATGAAGTAATGTTGTCTTAATATCGGTTTCAGTTTCAGAGCCAAATAGAAACATAGTGGACACAAAATATTTGAAAACTTATGTTTAGGGAGGAAACTGTAAAATAAAATGAATATAAAAAAAGTGAGGGGAAGAACCACATAGGAAACATGAATGAATGTTTCATTTGAATTAATTTGTAAACAAGCTGGAAACCCCAAACACACTCAACTGACCATGGCAGTAGGAACGTGGGCGAGGGGCGGAGCTTCTGGGCATCTGCTGCATCATACACAGGCTGGGGGCGGAGACACTGCAGCCATGCATCTGATTGGATTGCACCTGAGGGAGAAATTTACAAAGCAGTTATCTGATTAACTCAATATTTCATTTACACTACTGTTCAAAATTTTAGGGCCAGTATATTTTTTTCATGTTTTTGAAAGATGTACAGAAATACAGTTAAAAACAGCTGTATTATGAAATATAACTTTTATATTTTAATAATCATTGTTAAGAATAATTAGTAATTTATTTCTGTGATGTGTGTGTGAAGCTGAATTTTCAAACAATTTATTTGAAATTATCTGAAATTATTTGACATTGTACATTGTTACAAAAAAGTGCCTATTTTGAATAATTTAATGCACCATTGCAGAATTTAAGTATAAAAATTTTGTCTAAATATATTATATACTCCACTTTAAGTAAATGTTCAGTATTGTGTGGTTTGCATAGGTAGAGTTATTTTGCTGAACATAAAGTACATTTCACATTTCTATTGAATAAGTTACAAAAATAGAAGCTGAAACTCTTCATTTTGTTGTTTTTCCACTTATCAGTGAATAAACTTGCTGCTCTATCTTGATCTCTTGATCTTGATCTGTCTGAAAGACAGCTTGAAATAAGATTGTGTTACTGAATGACAATAATAATTTTTATTAAAAAAATAATAAAACTGCGAAGCGTAAGCGAAATCTGTGGCAATGCATTCAGAATCTACGATTAGCGAAAACGAATATTTGAAAAACATGAACAAAGAATGAACCATTTGAAGAGCCTATTAAATTTGTGCGGCGGAGTTCATTTTTTTCATTTTCATTGTGCTTTTCTTCTTTTGTAATGGCATATTTTTGATAGTTTCTGAAAAAGTTACGTTCAGTTTTATAGTTACGTTCATTTTTTTTTCATAGCTTAAAAGGTGGCTACTAACTGTAAGTATACAGTACATAGTAATGCAGCTCACAGAAGCTCTGTGTGCGTGTTCTAACCTCCAGCGCTGATTGATGATGTTCCTGATGCTCTGCTCCAACTTCCTCCTCGGTAAGTGACGTCAGGGAAGCTTGAGTGACAGACCTGCGGGCTTCTCGAGCTCTTTTTGACCTCAATGCACCGTTTAGCACTAAGGACATCTCATCCGGATCCAGATCTTCAAGACTGACACTGAGAATAAAGATTTAATTCACATACATTGTTAATGCATAACATGATCCAACAATGTAAGTAACTGAAGGTCAGACTTGTGTTTTGTCCTGTGGTCTGATCACTATAATTATAAAGTACCACAAATTACAAGTTCCATAGAACATCTGCAATAATATAAACAAACCTACACATATGTAAACACAAATATATACAAAATCGTAATATTATACATGTAAAAATGTCAATCTCACTCTTTCATCTACCGTTGGATGATTTTAAGTTGACATCTTTAACGCTAACCTGAAAATGACCCACGCTGCAGTGTTATGTTAGATCCTCACTAGAGAGACCTATGTAATTCTGTGTGTGTTGTTATCTGTGCGTGTGTTTCTCTCTGTCTCCTCACTGAGTGCATTGGCACTGGCTGGTGGTGATCTCACAATAATAGTCCACAGAGGGACACAGTAGAAGCCCTATATCAGGACAGCCATGGACGAATGTGAGTGAAAGAGAAAGAGTAATACAGCACAATGTGGAATAAGAATAAATGCACATACCAGGAAGCTTTTATAAACGTGCATATGCATTTTGTTATAAATTAACATGGTCCATTAGTTCATTTATATATAGTATACAATTCTGTATACTATACAACTAGTGCATCCTAAAAGACTACTGCAAAAAATAAATAATTATTAAACAAAAACTACAATAAAATGGTTAAAAAATGTAGGATCACTAAGATTTTGTTTTTGAAAAATGTATACTTTAGCTCAACAAGGATGCATTAGACTGTACAAAATATACTAAAGAGATTCATACTTTTACAAATTACTTGTGTCTCAAATAAATGCGTTTTTTTCTATTCATTAAAAAGTCCTAAAAATGCTTCAGGTTTTCCACAAAAGTTATCATTTTTGGGTGGAAGAAAAAACTGTTTTTCGACACTGATAATAATGTGAAATGTCACTTGAGCAACACATCAGCATATTAGAATTATTTCTGAAGGATCATGCAACACTGAAGACTAGAGTAATGGCTTCTGAAAATTCAGCTCTACCATCACAATTATTTACTTTAAAATATATTAAAATAGAAAAGAGTTAATTATTAAAAATAATATGTAAATATGTAAAAAGAAATTATTATTAAAATATATTAAATTACTATTTTTAATTATAAAAATTACAGGTGCATCAAAATTCAAAAAGTGAACTTTCCTTTATTCTAAAATCATTACATGTAATATAAAACATTAGGTAAAACATGATTAGAGCTTACAGCTAATGAAAGTCTAAAATCCAGTTTCTCAAAATATTAGAATATTAACATTTGAGTTTCATTAAATTATCATCCTACAATATAAATTCCAGGTATGTCTTGTTTTTTGAAACTTTAATAATGGGGAAGATTTCTGACTTGGCAATGGTCCATAAGGCAATCACTGACACCCTCCACAAAGAGGGTAAATCACAGAAGGTCATTACTGAAAAGTTTACTGGAAGGAAGAAATTGGGTAGGAAAAGGTGTACAAGCGACAGTGATGACCGCAAGCTTGAATATACTGTTAAGCAAAGCTGATTCAAACACTTGGTAGAGCTTCACAAGGAGTGGACTGAAGCTGGAGTCCATGCTGAGACGTCTTCAGGAAAAGGGCTACCAAGCCACTTCTGAAACAGAAACAACGTCAGAAGCATCTTACCTGGGCTAAGGAGAAAAAGAACTGGACTGTTGCTCAGTAGTCTCAGCCATGGTCTAAACGTCTGATGCATATGGGACACAAAAGTGGAAACACTTCAGGAGTGTCAAAGTCATCATCAGATTGGTTGAATTCTACAGGATTTCCGAGAAACGTGTGTCGCATTCTTTAACATTCCGCCTGGAAATAAAGATGTCATGGCGCCAAACCCCCTCACAAAAGAAGAAAGCCGTAGTGTTTACAACTGTGACGACGAGTTTCAAAAGTATGTGAAATATTGAAAATTTGCGGAATAGAATATTTAAAATATATCAGAGAGTTTTAAACACTGGATTGCTATTGTGGCGACCTTTTCACACCCCTAAACGTGACACTGAATGATACTTGATTGGTTGTTTGACATATCGGTCAAGTAACCACATGGGTGGGCCTTAGCCAAAGAAAACTGCCATGAATTCCAGACGTTCAAGCCGTCATTCTGAAGGTCTGGCTACTGCTCAGTGGTCTGAAGTCATCTTTTTAGATAAAAGTAAATTTTGCATTTCATTTGGAAATCAAGGTCTGGAGTCTGGAGGAAGACTGAAGAGGCAAAGAATCCAAGTTGCTTGAAGTCCACTGGGAAGTTTCTGAAGTCAGTGATGATTTGGGTGCCGTGACGTCAATGCAGCCGTCTACCAGAAGATTTCTGAGCACTTAATGCTTCCATCAGCTGACAAGCTTCTGATTGCTGGTTTCTTTTCCAGCAGCACTTTAGCACCTGCCCACAGAGCCAAAACCACTTCCAAGTGGTCTGCTGACCATGATATTACTGTGCTTTATTGGCCAGCCAACATGCCTGACCTGAACCCCATATGGAATCTATGGGATATTTTTAATAGAAAGGTGAAAAACAGTTGAGCTAAAGGCTCAATAGTGTCTCAGCAGTGGCACAGGCTAATCGCTACCATGCCACACATCACTGATGCTGGAATTTTGTGCTAAATGAGCCCTGACCAAGTTTTGCATGCATTAATGAACATACTTTAAAGAACTTATACTTTTATGTTTTGCCAATTGCAAAAAAAAAAAAAGATCTTAGGAAATATTTTAATATTCTGAGATACTGGATTTTTGACTTTCATGTACTGTAAGCTCTAATCATCAAAATAAAAAAGATAAAAACTTGATATCTCGAATATATGAAAGTTTCACTTTTTGAAATGTTACAAAAAATTTACTTTTTTACAATATTCAATTTTTTTGAGATGCACCTGTATATCTGAAACTACACACAAATTATATTAAGTTTATTCATCATGATAATACATGTCAGCACAGATGAATAATTTTTTACCTGCGTGTGTCATTGGGTGGATATCCATGTGCAACAGCTCCAGGTTCCCAGCTGTGTCTCCTCCAGGGGTCGAGCTGAGTCAGGTGACGAGTGGCAGGGGAGCGTAAGGTCACGAACGGTGGAGAGCAGTAAGGAGGTGAGAATGAGGAACAGACAGGACGAGGAGAGGGAGGAGGAGTGCTCGACATCTGGGTGTAATGAGTGAAAGTCAGAACAAAAAAAGATGCTAAATTATTGGCACATAATTGGTACACATGGATCTTTACTCAGACAGACACATACTGTATTCACAAATACATACCGTGTCCATAAGGTCAGGAAAATCCTCAGGGCCCATAATCAGATTATAGCTTCACTGCTCCCCCTACAGATCAAAATATGACATTACAATTTCTGAAAAATGTGTTTGGATAAATGGTTCAAAAAAATGTAATCATAATAAAAAGTTATATCCATTACATCGGTTACATATCCAAACCACCACTAAAGCATGGCTAAAGTCAAAATTATGTGTATATACTGTAACTATTCATCTGATTTTATACACAAATTGTAAATGCCCAAGAAATGGTGCTGTATCCAAAAACACAGGTTGGTTGATTATGCCATTGGATAGTATATGTTTTACTTCTAAAATATGTATATTGTTCAATTACTTTAATGAACTAGTTTTTTTGTTTGTAGTTAATAGTATACTTAAATTTTTCAAAACTGTAGCATGACTACTTCATATTTTTTTTAACTTTTCAGTTTCAAAGTAGCTTCCCCAACACTGATATCAGTGTACTACATTGTTGCTTTGGTTTGCTGATTAGTTTTTAACACATTGTTATCCAGTTTCTAAGGTGTGTTAGATGCTAGGTGGCTGCTTTCAAGCAAAAAGTCAAAAGAGCCACCCTTAAAGTCACTAGATATGACTTGGGTCTACCCTACTGTGTAACTCTATGCAGTTTTATCTGGTGTGTTTCGTCAGTCTTTTTTTTGCAGTGTATATAAGCATGGTATCTGATCTCATATCACAGTTCAGTTTATAACTGCAATAAAAGTCCAGCACATGAGAAAATTCACCCCATTGTAAAAGCAAGGCTATTTCACAATTCATAAAAACAAATGAAGGAGTTTATGGGAAGTGCGTGATGGGCTGGGAACAGCTTTGGAGAATGTTTTCACTCCAAGACCGTTTATCTCTAATTTTACCTCCCTCTTGCTTTCTTCCCCTCGGTCTCTATGGTTATCATTTATTACATAACACTGTTTTGAAATCGTCTGGAGTGGTTCTGCTTCAATCCTTTTCTTTATGTCTGTTCTACTAGGAATGCATTGTGAACCACACATATAAAACCATTTCCTCTCAAGTAAAATAGCTTCTGTCTCTCTATCCCTGTTTGCAGCAAACATTAAAAGCAAGTAATGCTCTGCAAATAATTTGTCCATGAGTGCACACATCACAAAGACGCAGTCTGCCAACAGGCTGAGATAAGGCTGCCACCACCTGTTCCACACCTTTGTGTGCAAGCATGTACAATGAGAGAAAGTGAACGGACTGTAGAAACGAGGACGTAGAGGCTGGGACTGTAGCGATCGAAGAGGTCAAAGTTCATTGTTTTGTTTCCGAACAACAAAACCGTCATTGCACTATATATAATGCTTATGAAATATGAAAATTTGTTCTTAAACACAGCATGTCTTTTATTCAAACTCACGTTGTTCTAAACCAAAGGGCTGTATTTGACAAACTTCAAAAAAGAAACAAAAGCATTATAAAAGGATCTTAAAAGTGGTCCATACAACTTGTGGATTATATTAAAGTCATAATTTACTGACAATCTTCTGGGCAGTTCCACTAAAACTGGAACACTGAGTCAAAAAGTTCAACTCATGAACCAAATCAAGTCGTTTCATGAACGAATCATATGTATTTTGCGAAATAGATCAACTGATTCGTTGAATAAATAAGTGATCTGATTCAAAAGATCTGATTCAAGGCAACAGAAGAAAATGTTAGTGGAAATTCTGGTTTATCCAGGATGCCGAAAGGTTTTTTTTTTTTTTTTTTTTTTTTTTTTTTTCAGAACACGGGTTGCAAGTATGCAGGGATAAAATCTATATATAATTACACCTGTCATAGGAACAAATACATATTTATTAATAAAAATAATGTAAAATACAGTTTTGATATTTTGGCTGCTAAATTTTGACCTTTGGCAGGTGTGGCATTATTTTGGTCTCTGTGTACATCTGCTCGACACAGATGTCATAGTTTTTAAGATCATCACAAGATTACTGATGATGCCATAATCACATTACGTCACCATGAAGGCAGTCAGCGCTTTTTTCCTCTAGACACATGAGAACAGCAACTTTCTGTCTTTTATACACCCTCCGACCCCCCCTTTTTTAGTCTTTCACTCCTCCACCACTCCCGGGCCTCTTTTACTGTCCTCTCTGTGATACATTTACTCTTTCACCCCTCTTCCACCAACTCTATCACCACCCTAACTTTAGAGTCTAGCCCCAAACAATGGACAGATCAAACTACCTCCTGATTCATTGCTCAACAGAGGTGTAGAAGTGGACAGTGGATTTTTATTGAACATATCTGATGTCTTTAAAGGTGATGTGTGAGCTTTTCTACACTGCTAAACCTGCAGTGGCATGGCTGAAAGAATAATTACTGTTTTCAGACAGGTTTCCTGAACACTTCAGTCCAGCTGCTATTGGTCAAATAAACAAATAGTCTGCCTCAAATACCACTCATGCCCATGTTGCGGAGATGGTTGAATGCTTTTAGCTTATATTGCTTAACCTTATATACTTAGATGTAATAAGGGTTGTGGGGATTTGATGACAAAAAATATTTGCCTATATTATATAATTTTTAATTACACTGAACAAAATTATAAACGCAACACTTTTGTTTTTGCCCCCATTTTTCATGAGCTGATCTCAAAGATCTAAGACTTTTTCTATGTACACGAAAGGCCTATTTCTCTCAAATATTGTTCACAAATCGGTTTAAATCTGTGTTAGTGAGCACTTCTCCTTTGCCGAGATAATCCATCCAACTCACAGGTGTGGCATATCAAGCTGCTGATTAGACAGCATGATTATTGCACAGGTGTGCCTTAGGCACTTTTTTTTTCTCTAAAAACACTTTTTTTAATGCGTAGCTTAGGCCTATTTTAACCATGCAGCAAACCTTTTTAAATATTTTGATAAATTCCTGAAGAAAAAAAAAAAAAACTTTTTATTTGCCGTTGCTCTTCAGGCATCCCGAGTTTGAGTCCCATCTCATGGAACTTTCCCACCTCCACCCCCCACATTTTGCTTCCTGTCATTATACTATCCTATCAAAATAAAGGCAGAAAATGCCAAAAATAAATATGTAAAAAAACATACAAAAAAAATAAATAATAATAATAATTATTATTATTATAAGAATAAGATGCATTATTTCATGTTAGTAGTATTGTTGACAAATGACCTTAAGTTCAAAAGTAAGAAACCTACATAATATATACATACATAATAAAACCTGCATCTAGTAAAACAAAGCATGTATTGTTCATTACTCTCTAAGAATCACGCAACATTTTGTTGTGATGGCTGAAAGGCAACAACTTTCTTTCCAAGCTTTCTTTTAAATGTCCTGTGATTTTCTTACAGCCTATCTTTTGATATTCCCCTCCCTTAAACATGCCGGACAATAGGAGAAAGTACAGTGTACAATGACTAAAGTACAGGTCGGCAGCTGCATACAAGTGTGTATACTTACGCATGTGTTCGAGTGTGTGGTGATTGCAGGTGCATCACTGGCACACTGTATTCAGTTCATGACTCACCCGAAGGTTGTCACCATTAGCAACTGGATTAGCACCCGAAACAGAGGAAAAGCACTTTTGACATTTCAGTGGAGCCTCTGAATTGTACTGAAGAATTAATTTTGTGATCTGGGGCATCAAAGAAGCCAATGAACCTTACATTTTAAAGTGACAGTTCACCAAGAAAATCCAAACTGTAATTTTGTACTCACTCATCTTGTTTCAAATCTTTATGACTTATTTCTTCTAACAGAAATATATTTTTAAGAATGTTCACACTGCTTTATTTTAAAGGGATAGTCCACCCAAAATGACATTTCTCTCATACATTCACCCTCATGTCATTGCAAACCTCAATTGTTTATATCAAAGATAAAGTATTAATTAAAGGGATAGTCCAGCAAAAAATAAAAATTCTAACCCTTGTATCATTCCAAACCCGTATGACTTGCTTTCTTCTGTGGAACACGGAAGATATGAAGAAGAATGTTGGTAATCAAGCAGTTGCAGGGTTTGTTTAGTTTCGTTTAAATAAAAGTCAATGGGATCAAGCTGTTTGGTCACCAACGATCTTTAAAATATCTTCTTGTGTGTTCCACAGAAAAAAGAAAAATTGTACAATTTTGGAAAGATGTGAGGGTTAAATGAATTAACAGAATTTTCATTTTTGGGTAGAATATGTCCTTTTAAATAAACATTTAATCTTTAATATAAACAACGTCGCAAAAATAGTTTAGAAGAACCCTGTTTCTTTCATTTTCCTTCTGCCCTCTCATTTCCAAGATGTTTACCCCCCTCACCACCTTGTGTGCTGTCAGTCACCAAAGTGACTATAAACATGCCCTTCACCCCCTCCCATTTGTCACCCCAATTCTATTTATCCCCTCTTCCTTTTCTTATTCGCTGTGAAGAAGGCCGCATGTATTCTCAGAGGGGGGTTCTGAGTAACACAGGACTCTTTTGCATGCTGAGCAGCTCATACTAATGACTAGATCTCTGTTTGCTGAGGTTAAGAGGTTTCCTGTCACGGCAGACTTTGATCAACTCAAGATTAACCGATTAAAAGCACTTCAAGTTCTCTAATATATACAGTAGATAATGTTTGAATAATCTGAAGAATCATTGTAAAATCATTAGACCAAGAAACTCTAAAAGGTCAAAAGCTCAAAAGCAATTACAATTGAATGCAGGGAATGACCTCGCTTCAAATGCCTCTTTGTGAGAAATCAATGCATTTGCAATCAGATCAATTGTTCCTCAGAATCTCAGGTCTGATCTCTAGATCAGCAAAATTAAATGGAAGTCATTTAAAGTTACAGAGAAAGCATTCCCATCATAATTGCAGCATGAAATAACGAGAGGTTCCTTGTTTACGACACATTGACTTTTATGGTACTTCCCCCCACGTAATGACACAGTTAACAACAACAACTGTGCTGTTAACACACTTCAGACTCAGGCCACACACATTCACTGGGTTTGCTGACCTATGATAAATATTTTCCTATTTTCTTATTGCCAAATATGCCATTTTATTGCTATAGTATCAGTATTTTTTTTTAATTAAAAATAAATTGTAATAATAATAGTATTTTTAATAAATACAAATATTTAAATTATTACAATATAAAATAGCATTTATTTAAAAATAATTTAGTATTTTTATAGGCTATATATATGAACACTGATTTAAGATGCCTATGTATTATTTAATGCTTTATAAACTGACCCATGTTTGTCTCTTTGATGTTTTACATTCATCTGTCACTTTCGCCATCTCCACCGCAAAAAAAGATCCTGATCCTACTTAGTATGATCTTTTCTGTGTCCGTTTCACCCCTCACCTCTGCTTTCCCTGGTTCAATCCTCTTTGCTCATTCTCTCTCCATGAAGTCATGTTTTTAAACAGAACTCTATAGGTAAGAAAAGCAGCAGGCCCTCACAAAAGGTCTCAGGTAGCACAGGGGCCCCTGGAGATTACAGATATAGGGCCAGACACAAAGAGCTTTCTTTCGCACACTCGGTTACACATTCTCAACATCCAAACAGCATTTCCTGCTCCTAATCCTTTTCTTTACTCTTAACTGCTGTCTTTGTTTACAGAATGAATACAGAACCGGTAACGCGCACACAAGAACACTATTAAGTATTTAACAACATAAGGAATGAATAAACATTTTAAAATTGTACATTTTTGAAAGACTTTGAAAAAAAAACAGTGTATAATGGCAGCAAATGTACATTTTCTTGTCCGTTTATTGACATTAAAGAGTCCTTGGACAAAGTAATGGCACTTTTTTTTTTAAATAGTAGTAGCTACTTAACGTTAAACGGTCTTTTTTTCTTTTATATCCCATACAGTCTCAATGCCTGTTCCCACTTAATTAAAACAGTGTGTAATTACTTTTAGTAACTTACCTGTCCGTTGTGTGTTATGTTTATATTATATCCTAACGTTTTTTCTGTTAATTTCATCCAAACAAACGCTCCTCGAAGTTTACTTTGTCTTCAAAAACATAAAAAATCCTCTTGGTGTGTTCATCTTATCTAGACCAGATGGTTTCCGAGACGTTCCCACTCATGACGTTACCGGACGAACTCCGGTAAAGTACATCATAATGCGCTCGTACACCGGGAATTACTGCGCTCGCTCTCGCGGCCTCTACTGTGACCAGCGCCGTCGCCACGCCCACATTGGTGACGACACCACAGGCTCAGGTGTTCTTCTATGGGACTGCATTTATGGCCATATAATATAGACAACACACTCCACGTGTACATTTAAGACAATGAAGGAAGGTTAGGTCTTGCTAATGGGGTTAATAAAGATATCTATCTGATAACTTGTCGATAATAGATCTTATGTCAGGGTACACTGTTTGGCTGATTAATTTTCCTACCTTTTTCAAACAATTGTGAAGAGCTACATACGTTTCTTATTGTTGGTGTTTTATCAATTTAATAATTGATCTTCCTGCTCTGGACATCACACTTTTGAAATTCCCTGATATTTCCAGGTTTTTCCGTGATAATTGAAAACCAGAATTATGTGTTAAAACAAATTTGATCAGACATATTTAAAGGACAAACTGCTTTTAATTTACACCAAGCAGTATCAAACAAACCAAGGGCATGCATTAAACTAACAAACTGTATAGGAAAAACTGCATGCACCAAATTGTTTATTTTCTTATCGTAACTAAGACAATAGTATATAGTAATAGTTTCAAATAATATAAAAAAACAAGTATGCACCAAATCATTGTTCACAAATACACAGACGCAAATGAAACACACAAATACTGCATAAGACGACTTGATAAACAGACTTGTTCAGAAGACATCTCACTCACTAATCTGAAATGCTGCATTTTAAAAAAACTAATAAACATAAAAAACAACAACAAATGGTACTGATACAAAAAGTGGTCTGTTGACATATATGATACATTAAATTGCGATAGACCTACATCATATTAAAGGAATTACAACCCTCAGGCAAATGTTACATAACTGAAGACACAGCAACATTCTTGCAAGTCAGGTATAGTTTACAAAATATATCATGACAATGATATATATTATTAATCTGTGCGATATTCATATTACAAGTTCTATAGGCCAGAGTGTAAAATGTTGTAATGTTTGAATAATGGAAGACTAAGCAGTGACTTTAAATCTAAAAGGAAGACCAGTATACTTTGAAAAAGACTCATTTAACTATATATAGTTTCTTGAAACTCTGAAAGTAAAGGCAACAATTAGTGTCTAGAATAATTGACGCAGTATTTCATAAAGCTCAACACTGCATGACACCATTCAAGTACATTTAAAGTGTCTCTTCACATTAAATCTCTGTTGATTAAACTCGATGAGGAAAGTCAATACGTTGTAAAACAGTTAACTGCTTTACATGTCAAACACGATTTATAACAGCCGTATATATATCTGTCATAAATGCATACCATTGATGTTCAGAGATGTCCATAATGAAGAAGATGGATACTAGATATTAAACGTGCACTCTTTTAATATTTTCAACTATTATTTAGAGATACAGAGATAGATGCAATCTCACTATGGTATCAATAAAGGGAATAAGGTTTGGTCTCTGGAAGTCTAATTTAGGACAGAAAATGTATTGGTCTAGATCAGTTTTTGAGAAAATATGTATTTTAAGGCATCAGCCCGAAAGCCCTCCCTTATAATTTGGCTTGCTTGTTTTCCTTTTAGTACATTCAACTATGACCCCTGTTTACACCTGGTTTTAAGATCCGTCTCGGCTGATTTAATCACATGTTGTCAGTACTAAATGGGGTTCAAAATGTTTCATGATCGGTTGACTCAAAACACATTCAGAGGTAGTCAGAAATGCATGTGACCATGTTGCATCTGTAGTGTAATGTAAAAAGACTGCATACTCAGTGTATTTCTAAATAATCTGCATTTGAACATTTCTAACTAACAAAGTGATGCATATTGTCAGAGACCTTCCTTTGAACTCTCATTACAAACTGCTAAAATGTTTTTGAGCTAGATGTTAGTACCAAGTATAAACAGGGCTTTAATATATTAGAATACACTTTTTATTCAAACTAGTGTTGAGCAATGATTAATCACATTAAAATTAAAAGTTTTTATATAACATATCTGTGTGTACTGTATAATTATTACGTATATTATATAAAGACACATACAGTATATATTTAGAAAATGTATTTACATGTATATATTTATATTCAAATAATTTCTATTGTATATAAATATATTTAACATATAATCAAAAATTTTTCTTAACTATATACATGCCTGTGTGTATTTATATATACATAATAAATATACACAGTATGCACACATATATTATGAACACAAAAATGTTTATTTTGGATGTGATTAAGCGTTGCCCAGCACTAGCTTAAACAATACTGTTTAAAAACTTTAGGGTTGGTAAAATGTTTTAATTTCTCTAATCTTTCATCATCCATTACTCCACGCTTCATTGTCACATGGTCCTTCAGAATTTATTCTAATATGCTGATTTGTTGCTCATTAAACATCAATATTGAATATTGAAAACAGTTGTGTACTATTTTTGTAGAAAGAATTGCATTCATTTTAAATAGACTTTTGTTACAATAGAAATGTCCTTACTATCAATTCTGAATCTGATGCATCCTTGCTGAATAAAAGTATTAATTTCTTTAAAAGAAAAGCCTGCCCAAACTTTTGAACAGTAGTGTATATAGCATGTATATATCCTACTGAAATATGACCGGAGGAAAAAAAAACTATTTGTTTAAGGAAATGTTGTAGGAACATCCTTCAAGATCCTGTCAACAGTACTTCAGGTAGAAGCATCACACTCATACTATCAGAGGTAGAACTCGATGAACACACTTGCATATTAGCATAGAAACCACAATGATCTCTTGG
The DNA here is from genome assembly GCF_003368295.1 of Carassius auratus. Taxonomy (NCBI): domain Eukaryota; kingdom Metazoa; phylum Chordata; class Actinopteri; order Cypriniformes; family Cyprinidae; genus Carassius; species Carassius auratus. The sequence goes on along the minus strand of NC_039261.1, from coordinate 28,857,374 downwards.
CCCCATTCCTCTTTCAGATGTGGTCATCCACTGTAACTGGATACGCAGCTGGTGGTTGGGTAATTGCATGCACTGAGGTTCAAGGCCTTTGAATAGGGAAAGAAAGCCTGTGGATTGCGGCTTGTTTCTCCCCCTGTTAGCAGTACAAAGTACTGCAGGTTGAATGAGCGCTGCTGCTTCGTTACAGGGAGATGCTTGTGGTTTGTGACTCCCTCTACCGATAACATTTATGAACTGCTACTCAGACGTCTGCGTAAGAGAGAAGCAGGTTTTGTGCCTGTGTCCTCTTGATCACTCTCACAGTCTCTCTGATTTTGAAAAAAAAAGGAAAGTAAAGAACCATTGCATTATTTTTTTATATTTAAGCACCTTATCTATGTCCTTCTCAATACAGTAATTAGAAATAATCTTTTAAAATAAAGCTTTTAAAATAGTGTTTTTCAAGAGATTTTTTTACCAGTTCTTGTTGCTCCGGACCGTGGGCCTTACACAGTAACTGCAGTCGACAAAACCGATTACAAGCCGAAACCATGTTAAACGACATCTGTGTGGCGAGAAGAACAACTAGCTAGGTAATAGTTCAGAAATATCACAGCTTATCTGTACAAAATATTCATCACAATCCAGACAGAAAAAAAAGCATCAAAAAGGGCATCATGACAGAGTTACATAATGACTCAGCAGGTGTCTCTCTTTACTCATAGGTCTGTTAGTTTAGAGAAGTGAGTCATTTGAGTCAGCTAAGGTAGCGTTAGCAACCGTTCAGACATTTAAAGGAACATTTAAGTCTTTTTTTGTGCTTTTCTTTAAGTCTTGTGTCAAAAAAAATCTCTGTTGAAATTCTTGTAAAGAAAAAAAAAATTTTTTTGGCTGAACTATCCCTTTAAGAGAGAGTGAAGCGCATGTATCATGTAAACAGCTGCCAGTTAAATGCAGAAATGAGAGGCCAATATGACAAAATAGCAAAGCTAGATGTTCATTAATACTGCAGCGGGGACAGAGAATGACTGAGGGAGACAAAAATACAAAAAGACAAAGTATGCATTGAGACACACAGGTAGTGACTGAAAAAGTTGGTCTGTGGGTAACGACAGTCTACACACTCCAGCCAATAGCTAGTTTCTCTGACCATGTTAAAAAAAAACCACAGCAGTGACATGAATACCAACCTTCCATTTCCTCCTCGCGTTGAATTTCTTAAAGTTCTTCATGTTGATGGAGGAGCGGTTCCTCTTGGCTATTTGAGTTCTATTGAGAGGCTAAAAAATAAAATGGATGTGGAAAACAGTTACTGAAATGATCAAGGTAAAATGAAAAATAATCACGTCATGAAATGTAATATGAGGAAACTGGTGAGTTCACGAATCTTACCTTAATCCAGGGGTGAACAAGACACTCTTCTGCTGTCATTCTTTCACTAGATACAAATGCACAAAAATAGTATAAGGAATATTTAACCCTTATAAATGATCCATATGGCAAAAGTTAGGTTAGACAGTTAAAGATTAAATTAAAATAGAATTGAATCTGAAATACAGTTTATATTACTCCCTCAAAGCAGAGCAATCTGGGAATATTTCAATCTTTTTGATGAAAAAAATCTAAAAAAATGTATAAAAAGTGTATTCATACATTAAAATGTATAAACAAAATAATGGATAAATATTCTACAAAATAAAAGTACAATTATACAAAATGTTTTGGGAAACTTTCGCCTACTCTAAACCAATTTATAATCCCGATTATTCTAATATAATTAATCAGATTATTGCTACCTCTGTTCTTTAACTAGCAGTTTCTGGATGAAGTCTTTAGCCATGTTGGTGGTTTGGCTGAAGTAGCTAGGCTCAAACTCGTAGTTCATTGCCACGATGTTCCTCAGCGTCTCTTCATCCGTCTCGCCTTGGAACGGTGACAGGCCGCTCAAACTAATGTAATAAATATACATGAATAAGAAATGTCTTTATTTTAGTAATTTCTATAAAAATACAAACATTTCTACATATATTTTTACTGCAATATCTATTCTAGGATACAAAAAAATATGTTAACATTTAAAAAAATATGCACACCACCATAAAGATTAACTGCTTTATCCCTGTGTGGAGATAAAGGCTATTACTAGACAGGCTGTTGGTTATCTACTCCATATCTGGTGTGCTTTATTTCTGACATGACTGATCTCATCCCACAGGACCTGACCTATAAACCTGAAAAAGCACATTACTTGTCAAACGGGGAGGCTTTATTTCAAAGGTAATTCATGTCCTGGTTAAAATCTGAAAATTGGGAGCAGCACTTTGGGTACCAGACTGATTCTTAAAGGATTTGACTGTCAGGAGTCTTATCATATGATTAACAATGGAAGATTACTTACAGAATGTAGGTAATGACACCAATGCTCCTGAAAAACATCACAAGAACAAGATTAATCATCATTAACTGAATCTTAAAACTGGTATATAGAATTCTAAGCAATTTAACATGCAAAAAAAAAACAAAAAACAACAACTGTTGGCTATTTTAGACTGTTTTTAAATACATCTGAGACGGATGCACACAGCTTAATGAGCACCAGGGGATGTCTGAGAAAGACAAATCAAGTCTGAATCTGCCTGTGAATTCCCTTATGCACTCCAACACTATATATTTCCATATATGTATCAGTGTTTGTGTTGCTAATTTAACTTGGTAAGACTTACCACATATCTGCTGCTGTACTGAGAGGCTCGTAATTGATAATCTCAGGGGCTGAAACAGATGGAGAGAAACAAAGGCTTAAGTCAAGTAAAAATAAAAATCTTCAACTCTTCTGTTGGAAATACTTCAGGATATTTTTTTAGTTGCAGCAGCACGCTAAACTAATTTTATTGCATTAATCAGACATTTCAGAAAGCTTTGGCCGGACAGCAGCAGACATATCTGAACTGACAAAATTAGACCATTAAATGCATTCTTTGAGACCAGCAGCACATGTTCCCGTCCTCCCATGAACCACAGCAGAATGTGCTCTGTTCCCTACTGAGTTTCATACAAACAAAGCTTCACTTTAATTTGATACAAACCCAGCGGGGGATGATTTAAAATAGCTGGCTAGCAAACAAACTAGGCATAAAGGCATCTCCTGTTAATCTCTAGTTGTTGAAAACCACACAAAGAAAAAGTTTAACTAAAAACATAAATAAATAAATGCTTTCATGACTTCTTCACCCTCATGACTTTTGAACACAACATGTTTGGAACAATATGTGTGTGAGTAAATTACGGTAGAAATTGTATTTTGCCCCTTTAAAGTGGGCAGACGTGTTTGTCTATTAAATGAAAATTTGTCTTAAATGACAAAGTGGTGGGGATCATTTAACTATTGAGGATTTTGGCAGCTAAAAAGGTTCATCTAAAAGTACGGCTGAAATCACAACTCAGCCTATCACCAGATGTGCTTAGAAAAACACTTAAGCTCCAGTTGTTCACAAAGGACGTCCTCATGATAAGTAAAGTGCTAGTCACTTTGAACAAGAGGGTCTGCTTAATATCAAGTGCCTAGTCTCATGGGAAATAATACTTGGTTGTTATTATACAACCAAGTTTTCTCTGTACATTAACATTTATTCAGCAAGGTACAACTATATTTACAGGAAAAAAATATGTATTTTAATCTTCTTATGTCTTAATTTATAGAAAATATTTATATCATAATTTTTTTAATCATTTACTATTATTTTATTAAACTATTTATTTTAATTTACTGAATATATTATTTACAATATAATTTTATATTCATATTACGTAAATGTATATAAAGACTTTACATCTCTAAACAACTAGTATAATATTATTTTTGCTGTTATTATTATTTAATATTTTAAAATTAATTGTATTTATTGTATTTATTTAATATATTTTTATAATTCATAATTCAATATTTATATTGTGCATACTTTTACTGTCCATATGATTCATGTATTTATTACTGTGTCCAAAATCAGAACTAAAACCAATTCTGTTTTGCATTAAAAATGATTTCTATTGGTATTGCTCTTAAATTAAATAATATTGGTCTCTAGTCTAGTGAAGTACACAGTTTCAGGCCACACGGACAAAAAATGTGTGCATCTGCATTCTGTCAAGGTCAGTATTTAAAAGAACACTGATAAGTGTAGCCAGATAATGTGTGTTTGTGTGCGTGTGTGTCACATTTCACTATGTTTCCTTCAGGTTAAAGTAATTGATGAGCTGTTAAAAGACTCAAGGGCATTTCTGCAGTACATCAGCAGTGACATTACATGTGTGATCTCACAATAGTTATTTCTGTTCCTGTCCACTCAATTTTCAGCTGAACTTAGTCGGCTCTGCCATTTCATCTGAAGTTAGTCTCCATGGAGACCGCTAGAAAAAAAAAATGTGCATATTGCCAAAGCAGGAACATAATGCATGCAGAGACAGAAGCAGGTGTTGAGTCAAACACACACTCGAGCAGATGCGAACTCAACATGCGCACACATGCTTCCCAAAACATACTGTACACAGGTATGTAAATGCAGGCACTATTATTATCAGTCAGTACCCAGCTGTTGACACAATTATTGTAGCTGCTTAAATAATAACAAAACCGGTTTAACAGTAGAGAAATCTGAAGGGAACTCTATTGCTCTAGTGCTCTTGGATTTCATTAAAAATATCTTTAGTGTCTTACGGGTTTGGAACGAGTAATTAATGACAGACTTGTTTGTCAGCGAACTGTCCCTTTAAGTAAACAATACCGTCAATAGGATATTATTTTTTACAGAAACTATAACTTTTGTTCAGCAAGGATGCATTAAATAGATTAAACTGTCACAAACCTATTTCTAAATTAATTCTATTATTTTGAACTTTTTATCCATCAAAGAATTCTGAAAAAAAGTATAAATGTTTATAAAATTTGATAATAAAAAGAAATGTTTCTTGAGCAGCAAATAAACATCAAAATAATTTCTGGATTAATGATGCTGTTAACTCAGCTTTGCATCAAAGTTATAAATACATTTCATAGAAAATGGTTCTTTAAAATTGGAAAAATATTTAAGAATAACACAGTGTTTACTGTATTTTGGATGAAATTAATGCAACCTTCATTGAGCATAAAAAAACGTTTTATCTTAAATTCTGACCTCAATAGTAGAGTAAATCTCATGCTTGTGGTATTGGACAATCATTCAGGTCTGCGTAGATTTATGGCATTTAAATTTAAACACAATTCACTTGAACTCAAAACCACACAGACTGAACCACTCACCAATATACTGAGGGGTTCCACCTAAACTCTTATACTCTTCTCCTTGATTGAAGTGATGGGCCATGCCGAAATCAATGATCTTGATGTCTGGATTGGGAGCGAGCTTGTCCAACAACATGATATTTTCCGGCTGAAGAACAAGAAGGAAGATAAGAACATGCCTTTTGCCTTATACACAACACAGGTTTATTTATTGTTATTGTAAATGACGTGTTTAGCTTATTAGGTTGTACATTTTTTAAGCCCATATTGAAACCCTAACCAAGCTATTTTTCTACACAGATTTCTTACAGAAGCTCATTAAGGTTTGATGACACAGTATAAATAAATATTACAGACATTTAAATATATAATACATTTAGTGGATCTAAGGGATTTTCACAGTGTGAACGCATTCAAAATATTTGTCTGCATACATTTTGTTGCGTTCGAAGTGTCAAGTTCATTTTGGTCAGAGGTGACAGCTTGGGTGTGAAAGGTACACAGTCTACTTCCACATTACCATTTTGAAATCTTTATAGGAAGTGGCATATTTGCTACACACAGTTAAAATTAACTATGGAAGGTCATTTGAAACCGTGCATGTGGTTGATTGGTTCAGCTTTCTGACTAACATGGAGGCTATAATAAAATGCGCTTCCTCCCTACCTTCAGGTCAAAATGGGCAACGTTTTTTAGGTGCATGTAGCTGACACCTTCCAGAATCTGCTTCATGAACTCAATGGCTTCCGTCTCGGTGAGGTTTTCTTTCTCAGCGATGAAATCAAAGAGCTCGCCACCCTTTATGCTTTATACAAAAAAAAGATAAGATCCACAAGAAAGAAGAGTGATCCACAGATCAAAGAACAATGAAAAACTCGTAATCTCATTTAATGCAAATTTTTTAAATATATATATTAAATATAGTATTTCAATTGTAAAGTGAAACTGTGATTAAATTTATTTATAGTTGATTTTTATAAAAACATAATGCAATGTGAATTTGGGAGTAAAAGATGTTAAACAATGTATAATTTAAAAATATATTTTATGTTTTTTACTTTTAGGTGAAATATGATGGACATATCACAAGGTGATATTAATCATTTTATAACTTTATGTTATTTTCAATATAGAATCATCCTTCATTTATTGAACACAATCTCTCAACACCTTCATTCAGGTGTTATGCCAAAAAAAAAAAAAAAAAAAAAAAAAAAAAAAATATATATATATATATATATATATATATATATATATATGTATATATTTTTTTTTTTTTTTTTTTTTTTTTTATAAATACTCACAGCTCAACGATGAGGACCACCTCTGCCCTGCTCTCAAAAACATCTTTGAGAGCCATGATGTTTTGATGCTGAAGGCTCTGTAGGATCTCCACCTCCTTCTCCACACTCTTCCTCTCCAGGCCCAGCCTGCTTCCTGCACCTTTCTTCAGCTTGAGGAACTTCCCGGCCCACAGAACACCAGTGGCCCGTTCCCGCACCTCACGCACCTGCCCGAAATGACCACTAGGATGACAACAGACAGAATCAATGGACATATATATTAAGATAAGAACTAGGTAGTAATTCAACTGTGTTCGTAAAAAGTGTCAAAACTGATAATCATATATACAGTGTAATGACTGTATAGTGAACCTATTGTATAATGTACATACTTATTAAAAATGTAGTATATATGGCACTGTAAATTATTTTAATTCATTCATTTTTTTGTTAATTCATATGATATTTATAATTTTTTATTTACAGTTTTTCATGTAGATTCATTTTAATGTAAAAATTAAGCAATATAACCACATTAAAATAGAAAAAAGGAACCTTAATTAATTATTTTTGTGTTTGAACATTTACAAAATGAATATTTTGGAAATGTTGCCATGTTAATAATACCAAAATATTATTTGAAGTGCCTTTAAAATAATATTTAAATACCAATATATATAAAAAATGCCATATTGTTTTTATATTATATTATTGTTAGATCAATGTTTTGGTATACACAACCATTCAGAATCTGGGGTTGGTAATTTTTTTTTTTTTTTTTTTACGGTGTATAATATTATTACAATAACATAAAAAAATCTATATTTTAAAATGTAATTTGTTCCTAAGATGTAAAAGCTGAATTTTCAGCATCATTACTCCAGTCTTTAGTCTGACATGATCCTTCAGAAATCGTTCTAATATACTGATTTTCTCAATAAACATTTCATTATGATATTCTTTTTTTTTCAGGATTCTTCACTGAATAAAAAGCTCAAAAGAACAGTATTTATTTAAATTACTATTATTATTATTTTTTGTAACAATGTAAAAGTTTTTGCTGTTTAACTGACTTTAATGAATCCATGCTGAATAAAAAAAGAACAACAATCTTGATAGTATATATAATATATAATAGTATATAGCATGATTCTGTCATCTGATACATCTTTTTTCTTTTTCAGTTAAGAGAATAAGACAATAAACAGCTGTGACTCTCTTTACCTTCCCAAAATATTTCCAATCTCATAAAGGTCTTCAACATTATCCAGCTTGAATACGGCCATGGTGCTGTCTCTCTGTCTCTTCAGTGTCTTCTCTCTTTCAATGTCCAAAGGAAAGCTATGGGCTATTCTATAGTGCTCATTCTGGAGTTAGCATTAGATCCACACCTATAAAACACAGGATGGTAGTAAGTGGCCTATTTCTCTAAACAAACGGAAAACATTTCTTTCAGCATTTAACTAAACTTGCATAATCATTTACATTTAAGCATTTCATGACTTTAAAGGCTGCTCTGACAGCACAACTATACTAGCTGGGAACAGAGATATCTGGAAATCATTTACGAGTCCCCAAAGGTTAAACTGGAATCCAAAGCCATCTGCTACGCCAGAACTACATACATGAGAAAGAATGTTGCAGTTCAAACAGATGTAAACAAGACAGTCCTTTAAACTCCAGCCAAGTGTGGAGAAATCATTAGGTCACAATGTGCAACATAGAGCATGAACATAGCATGGAAAACAGCCCAGACCTCAGTTCCCCTTCCATGATTATATTAATGAATTCTTAAATAATGAGTCCATTCACCACACTGAGTTGTGGTGTAATTAGTTTTCAATGGCTTGCACAGTTTGTCACTATGAGAGGAAGAAATGTCCAAATGAATGAGGAGGAGATGGGAGGAGAAAGATGATTTATGGAGTAACAAGGCAAACAAGGTCTTGTTTTGTTATATCCGTCTGCCGGTCTCCCATATAATCTATCATTTATCCATTTCAGAGGAGAAAATGTGAGATATGAATCTAAATGGTGTGATATTGAAGGTGTATTATTTCACATTGCTTTGAAATCAATGTAAATAATATTAATGTGCTGCGAATGTGGAAAATATGGAATGTGAGAGCAACTGCAAACTGGCAGTTTATCTGATTTGAAAACAAGCTGGACAAATCTGTTGCATCTGCAGGTGAGCAAACACTAATAAAAAAAAATATATATATATATAGTCTCTGTCTCATAGACTAAATATCGCTATTATTTATTTTATTTTAATGAACAAACTATAGATCTGAAGTAGCAAATTTCAAACTTGAGCACACTAGCAACAGCCCTAGGAACATTGCCTGAACATCCTTACAACAATACAACAAAGCCCTGGCAACAACAATCAAGAGCACCCTTACAATGCCCTATTAACCACACAGAACACCCTGGCAACCACCAAGCAATGTCCTAGCAACAAACCAAAATATCCTTGCAACCATATAGCAATTCCCTTACAAACAAAGAGCACCCTAGCAACTATCCGGACTATTCTAACAACCATGTAGAAATGCACCTGAAATGCCCTAGAAACCATCCATAATACCCTTACAACCATTTGGAGGACCCTAAGGACAACAAATGAATCGCCTGACAATAAATAAAATCATCCTAGCAACCAAACTGTAATGTTCTTAAACATTAAACATCATACAATATAGCCCGAGCACAAAAGCCTGTTTCACAAAAACACCCTAACAACCACCCAGAACACTAGGAGTGCACCGATCATGATCGGCCGATCAAATGTGCATCTCGTCAGTAAAGCAGGTTCTCTAATCAACGGTAAATTCCATCAGGAGCGTGATTTCACATAGAGCAGCTGTTACTACACAGTGTTAACTGACTTGCTGTGCAAATAAATGCTGATAATGAACATGGATTTGTGCAGCTAGTCAGTTAACAGCGGCTCTGTGTGAAATCACGCTCCTGATGGAATTTATCGCTGATAAGAGAACCGGCTTTACTAACCAGATGCACATTAATTATCGGCCGATTTTGATCGGTGCACCCCTACAGAACACCATAGCAACCACCTAGCAAAGCGCAAGCAACAAATCAAATCACCCTAGCAACCACCTAGCAATGCCCTAGCAACCCAAACCCCCTAGCAACTACCTAGCAATGCCTAAAGAAATAGAACACCCTAGCAACCACCCTAGCAACCCCACAGAACACATTATAATAACTACCTAGCAATGACCTAGCAACCCCCAACACCCTCGCAACCACCTAGCAATACCTTAGTAACTAGAATACCCTAGCAGCCACCCAGCAGTGCCTGCAACCACCCAGAACACATTCAAACAACCACCCAGCAATGCCCTAAGAACCAGGGCTCTTATTCTTAAAGATTTTAAGAATTCTCTCAGTGCTTTGTTAAGCATAAAAATTTCTGACTAGGAGTCTTATCTTATAAGTGATTCAGGACCAATCTAAGAGCAACTCTGAGCGGGAAAAAGACAAAGACTTTTATTGTAATGAGGAGGTGTGGCTGACCCTGTTGCTAGTGTAGCAGAGTGAGGTATAGACCCAGCACGATTGGCTGACGTTACCTAAACAGGTAACATATCAGTGTTTGTACTTAAACATGATTGGTCAGTTTTATGAGCCAATGAGTGACTGTGTTGTGCATATAAAAGGGGGAAGTGTTTGGTTGCTTGGGACTACACTGCTGCTCTGCTCTTGTTTCGGTGTGTGTGTGTGTGTGTGTGTGTGTGTGTGTGTGTGTGTGAGAGAGAGAGAGAGAGAGAGAGAGAGAGAGAGAGAGAGAGAGAGAGAGAGAGAGTAAGTGTGTGTGACAGAGTGAGTGAGAGTGTGAGACATGTTTGGTTTTTCACTAGAGTGTGTGTCACGGCTATTGAGTGTGGGGTAGAAATCTGGGTGTCTTTGCTGGCCACCGTCTTCTTTGTTATCTTATTGTATTGTACTTTATTGTTTTGTATGTTACTGGTACAGACTTGTGATGTTTGAGACCTTTTGTGAAGTGTTGTGTTTTATTGTATGCTAATAAAGTGATTCACTGATGATATCTGTTTATCTTCATGCTCACCCTGCCTTTGGCAACGAACCTGTGTCCCTTTGCTCAGGGCTGTTATGTCCTGATGTATTCCGGGTGGCGTAGTTTACTATCCACCTTTTCCCTCAACATGGAAGTAAGCCTATGGGTGAGACTTCTGTTTCATTAGCCGCTATAGGTAAATAATGAGGAGAATAACAATTTGCAGTAAACAGTAAAACTGCTTGTAGTACAAACCAGTGTGTTCTTAATTAAGATAACAGATTAAAGCTAGATCCATAGAATTTACAAATCGCAGTGTCCATTTCTACATCAGGAAAAAGGTGGATAGGATTTCTCTTATTGTTAATCTTCGAACCCCTGACCACTTCTTGCCACACAACCATCCTTCAATTAAAAAATTACAGGCGTAATTTTCCTGTTTTACTGTTCTCTCTCACACACATATTATATATATATATATATATATATATATATATATATATATATATATATATATTTGTTTTATTTAACATCATGTCATGCTTAATTTTATATGAAATGAACAGTGACAAGGTTCAAAGTGTTCTAATTCTTTATGTGATCACTTTTCTAGAAGGTTATGAGAGACCCAAATCATCACTGCTGCATAATTGGATGGATTTTTTCAGTTGCCAAATATGTTAATTTAGTGATTACTTTTATTTCTGGCAATATGGCTTTTCCTGCGCAGTGTCGGAGATGTTAGTTTGTCTCTAATAAGACTGGTCACAAATGTGATCCCCGCGCAATCTAATGTGTGGAGTCTTATCAATTCACTGTCAAGCATTGTGCAACACATTTCTTCTCCCTCTTCATGTTTAATCCATTTCTCTCACTGCTAAAGAAACTCTTAAGGTCTCTCAAAAGTCATTGTTCGTACTCCTAACAATTTTGGATGTAAAGACCTCTTTTAAGTGTTAAGATGCTTTCTGAATAACTTTTTTTCTATACTAGGATCTTTTGTTTATTTTCAAGAAACACCCACATTTCAAAGAATTTTCTTAGAATTTTGTTACTAGGAGCAACTCTTAGCACTAAGTGATTTCCTTGCAACCTCCCTGAAATGCCTAAGCAACAAACCAAAACACTGTAGCGATCATATAGCAATGGCAACAACCAAGAACACCTTAGCAATACCCTAGCAACCATGTAAAGACACCCTAACAAGCAGCTATCTAACATCATGGCTGGTAGTTTCACACAGAAACGGACCAAACACGTTATCTTTAGAAAAAGTAATTCAGCTGTTTTTAATCATAGTCAAACAGTATCTGGAACAACAAGTCAGCAAAACAGAGATCAGTGCTTAGAAGCCAAAATAGGAAAAACAATCAAGGGACTCAGGGAGTATCTTTAAAAAAGTTATTTATCTAACACAGATACAATCAAACATTTGTATCTAGAAGACACATGCCACACACCAGGGGTTTAACTTTGCTTTAAAAAGTCATGAGGAAACCGCGCAAATCTTTTTGCTATTTTCTTTTGTATTTAATAACCTAATTTACTTGGGGACTGGGTTTAGATAAATTAATTTAATTTTCACTTTTTTTTTTTTTTTTCAAATATGTTTATTGAGCACAAAAATACAGGATGCACACAATAAGAAACAGCACCTATAAATATACAACAGTGCTCACATTTTTTCCAGTTTCTTAATTTTCACTTTTTGAAAATACATCAATGTACCAGGGGCGGCATCAGAAGATTTTGAATGGAGGTGCTGAGGGGGTGCTAGATCACTGATGGGGAGCTGGGCAATTCAGAGCTTCAGACTCATTCTTCCCACTGACTGAAGTTTCTGAGTTGGTAGAAAGAGCATTTTTTTTTTTTTTGCTACAACATGCTATTAATCAATGCATGCTGAATTGCTGATGAACTTTTACCACAGTTAATAGGTATAGAAACGAAAGTGGTTAACCCTTTCTTTTTAATCAGTAGTATTATTTGTGATTTGAATTTTGTGAATGGAGTCCCTCTTTTGCAATAAGCCCGGCTTTGAATGCTTTCACTTTCGACATCGCAATCTTGTCAGGTTTTACAATAAAAGATAATTGTCTGTTTTGCTGACATCTATAGGCTTCATACACCTTTCACCTTTTAAGACTAAAGAATACAGATGAGTCATTGCTATTTTTTATTAAAATGCACAACAACAATAAAACAGTAAGATTAACTGACAAACGAGTTTACAACATGTTTATTAACAAAAACGAATAAGATGAGGCATGGCATAGGCCTACACTACATGCTGTATTAGGATATATAATAATAATTTACAGAACATTAAGTAAACACAGAGGAATAATATACAATCAAAAAATAAAAGAGAGCCTCCATAGCATAACATGAGGTAAACAGCAAAGATATAAGCTTTTCAAAATGAAAACAAAATAAAAAGAAAAGTAAAACTAAACTTGCTGCCGGTCAGTGTTTGCAAGGTTCCCTTCAGATGTTACAATGTACTCCACCTACGGGGCATGTTGACACATTTCACTTCCATTTTTTGAGGGTAAATAAAGAAGCACTCCATTTTTTAAATAAAATGCTGTAATGTAATTACGAAAAGTGCTGCAAATCACGTCGAGTTGCACTGTTCGAGTTATGGATATAAGAAGTCAAATGTATTTTTTGTTTTGTTTATCACACTAATTCGATCATGAATAATGCTTTGTTGATCTTGTTTTCCCTTTAATACATGCCTTCCGCAAGATTTTTTAAATTATTTTCAAATCACAACACACATCTTGTGCTCCAGAACCCATCTGCATTGCACTGTGATGATCAAGACTACAACAGCACGTGTGCCAAACTGAAGTTGACAGAGCACACTGGATATTCAAAGTGTTTGGAGCACATGTCAGTTGCGTTGTTTAAAGTGCACTTCAACTATGTTCTGAGGGAACGGAACCGAGATGGAAAACCTGCATTTGATTATCAGTTCTTTTCCAAAATGTCACCCCACCCATCTCACTTCGGCTTCTTAACATACCAGGGAAAAAGCCACAGAGAAGAACCATAGCCTTCATTGCAAAACAAAAAAAACCCTTTTTGCTTCAGTGGAGCAACACTCACTCAGCTGTGTCAAATTACACATAGCCAGTAAAACTATGCTTAACAATTAGTTTCAGCCTGAGTTTGGTTGTTTTCTTTGCATCATTACTGCATTTTGCAGTATTTTAGCTTAAAAGTACATAGACTACATCTTCCATCCCCTTATGTTAGCTACTTTATTTTGTAAAAATCAGCTGAGTCAAATGTGTGACTGTGCCTGCGGGTTTAAGTGACTGAGTTCTGAAATTTGAGCGTGAGCTTGCTTTCATTCCCATCTGTACCAGATCAAAGAAAGAACTTGAAGAGCAATTCCAAAACCTGAAAACTTCCTGCTGGATCTAGGATCAGATCTCCAGCCATGAAACGCCCAAAACAGTGATCACATCCTTGATTAAGATCAAAGTCCCGGGGCTACAGATTTAGAGCAACATAAAAGAGGAAAACAATGAGGAATGGTAAGAAAATCATGGGTAAAGAATGTCTAAGTATATGTATATATGTCTATATATAGAGAGAGAGAGTCCAATTTCAAAAGCCTCTAAGTACGTTTGAGTTTTTTTATTTTTTTTTATGAACAGGATTCTATCTAGGTAGCCTAATTCTTAATGGGTTGAGCCTGGGTTTTAGCACATTTGAGGTGAAAGCACTGTACTTGATGAACAAATTCTAATCGTGGAGAGCATTCAATCAGTATGTTATCTCATTTTTGACCAAGATGGCTTTAAAACGCTTTTCCATTGGAACTCTTCATATGCAAACCACCACAGCAAACACATAACCCACTATTTTAACTATGATTTAAACTCAGCTTCACTTTATGCGCGCGCACACGCACAAAATGTATAATGTTATGACATAGGCCTATAACTTGCTTACCTACACTTTAAAATGGTAATGATATTGATCCAACTTTAAATCCCAATATACAACTCTGACTTGAATAAAACTTTTTAATCAAATGTTATCAAATAAATCACATTTTGCGTTGCCTGAAAACTTATTTTACAAAAGGAGGAAAAACTAACACATGGAATCAGTTACGCCTACTTTCCTGCACAGCTTTCAGCTAAATCTATGCGTTCTAAAAAAAAAAAAAAAAAAAAAAAAAAAAACTACACCTAGAAAAAAAAAAAGATCCGGTCTAATTGTTTGCCCTCGGGGCCTGTGAGGTTTGCTAGCCAGACCCTGTTACATCTAGGTGCTAACCACCTGGATATCACTAACAAGGTATGCAACAATCTGGGTTTCTTGGTTATTTCATTAATAAAGTATGTGGCTGTCAACTGCCAGTTTTGAAACTCGCACAAGGTTTTTAGACTGCAGCAGTCTTGAGAAATTTGAAAAGCAAATGTGAATAAAAATTAACATTTAAACCGCCAATTTTTTTTCTCCGTTTTGCTTTGGTCTGACAACAACAACAATTAATTTCACATGAAATGAAACGAAATCGCATACAATTTTAAAAAATACAGTATAATCGAGCGTCTCCTGTCGACTCTGTGCAGAACACGAGCGAGACCTGCGTGTGAAAACTTGTTCGTGTCTCATTCTCGAGCGTCGTGTCTGTTTAATATTCCACTGCTAGGGTCTCTGAGCTCCGCACATAGGAAGCCCTGAAGTGTCACAATAATGATGCAACGTTTACATTAGTGTAGGCTACATTTCCTTGTATTAGTAACTTCTATCATGCACTGCGACATATATAGAAAAAAATATATATTTTCTCTTATCCCTCTGCTTTCATTTAGTAGAGTAAATTATATGGCAATTCCCCTGTAACATGAAGAATCGGTTGAATTATGGAACGTAGCCTACCTGACATAGATCCGTCATGAAGCTGCGTGGTGTCTGTTTGACGGACGGTAGGTTATTTCCTCCAGAGCTCCGCTCACTGCGGACGCACTAGTACTGAAATGAGGAAACGCTCATGTTGACCATGTCAGTGCAGTCCCCGCGTATGGCAAGCCATTTTAACACTATACACTAACTCTTTTTATGAACTACTCAAAATTTCTTGTGAACAATCAATCATACTAATCCTACTAAAACAACTTGTTTTACTAATGCCTACTTGTTCCAGTAGTGAAGAAAAAAAATACACAAATAATAAGCTGTAGTAACTAATATTAGGAAAACTGGAATGGGTTTCAGAAATGGAATACATGCTAGTTACAACTTGAAATATGAACCACATATAAATGTGAATCAGTTTTTACATCAAAATCTATTTACTCGCAGGAAAAACTAAAACAAAACAAAACAACAACAACAACAACAACAAAAAAAACACGTATAAACAAGTACCATCTAATTAAAAGTTAAAGGTCCCCTTCTTTGTGATCCCATGTTTTAAACTTTAGTTAGTGTGTAATGTTGTTGTTAGAGTATAAATAATATCTGTAAAATTCTAAAGCTCAAAGTTCAATGCCAAGCGAGATATTTGATTTAACAGAATTCGCCTACAAAAAACGCCCCGTATGGACTACATCCCTCTAGTTCCTGCTGTAATGACGTCACTAAAACAGTTTTTTTGACAAACCTCCGCCCACATGAATTCACAAAAAGGGGGCGTGGTCTTGTTGCGCTCCCACGGAGAAGAAGGAAGAGCTGTTTGTTTTTGTCGCCATGACGTTGAAACGCTGTTAATTTAATCTCGGAGTCCTATCATCTTTGTTTGGCCTTCCCAGGGACGCTGTACTTGGAGATTAATGGTTAAAATTTATATGTTTAACTTGGTTCCCGAAAATTATAATCCACATGTTAAACTATGTGTAGCAAATTTTTTCTGAGGACAGCTTGCTGAGGACAACTTCCTCAATCTCAATCAGTTTAATGCCGGATTTGCACAAAGATTATTTTTGAAAGATGGAGCAGTTCCATCTTTGTCTGGAGAAGGCGTTGTTTATGGACCACAACCGGTAAGTGTATTTTATTATTTAAGTTTGTGCGTTTAACAGTTTCTGTAACTTATTACACAAAGGGCAACGCTGTTTAGCTTTGTTAACTAGATTTTAGGGCTGTGCAAAAAAAACGAATGCGATTTTCATGCGCATCTCGTCAGTAAAACGCTCCTGTGATTATAAGTACATCTCCAGCACATGCTCCTGCCCACTTGCTTCTCAAAACTAGTCCAATCGCATTTGCAGGAGAGCCGCGTGCGCTCAGCTGGTGTCGAATCACAACACAGGAACCGCTAGCCTAATCAGAACTCATTATGTATCTCTGAAGGAGGGACTTTATAGAACAAGGAAGTCATCAGCCCGTTTTTATGACAGTGAAAACAGCTGTATACAGATAATTGTGGGAAAAATACTGTTTTTTACACGCGACACATGAACACATGTTATTTTGCAGACTGTAAACACAATCAAAGCTTCAAAAAAGCGCATAAAACGGGACCTTTAAAAGTCAAGTGATGTCAAGTCACCGGTCAGAGAAAACCAGCAGTTTAATAATAAGATTCAACTATATTGATAACCACTGGATTACTTAAACATATATTCGTACTAACATACATCAGTGTATTTTAAGTACTATATGTTAAAACTGCTTGCCGCAACACACCAACAACATGAAAACGGGGGTATAGGTAACTAGCTATCTCTCTCTGCAGCTCCATTAACCTCAGGAAATAACAGGTGAGAGATTGAGGTTCAGTTGATGAGTTTCTGCAACACAAAATACTTTTGTGCATTTAAGCAAGAGTAGCAAGTCGGAAAATTAATAGATAATTAATTAATGGGGAAGTCGTAGCCTGATGGTTAGAGAGTTGGATTCGCAATCGAAGGGTTGTGAGTTCGAGTCTCGGGCTGGAAGGAATTGAGGGTGGGGGGAGTGCATGTACAGTTCTCTCTCCAACCTCAATACCACGACTTAGGTGCCCTTGAGCAAGGCATCGAACCCCCAACTGCTTCCCGGGGGCCGCAGCATAAATGGCTGCCCACTGCTCTTGGTGTGTGTTCACAGTGTATGTGTGCGCGCGCGCACTTCGGATGGGTTAAATGTAGTTGCATTGCAATATTGCTGGCTAAAATTAAAGTGGGCTCGGCTCAGATCTAATGGCTGGACAGCTGTTCTTATTTAATCAACAGTTTTGAAGCATACGTTTTAAATAGGATGTAATAATGTACACGACAATCACATTAAATAAAACCCTTGTAAGTAATGTGGTATGCTATGCATGACTTTTGCATGACTATTGTTAGCGATTGACAGGTCATTTTTGTTCCTGTCTTATTCCGAATTTCATTCTCACTGTAAATGTACTTGCGCCATCTAGTGGATGTGTCCTGCAACTGTCAGCTAGTCAATCTTTGCAAAATAAAATAAAATTAGAACAATGGACACAAATTAGTTTAAGAATTATTTTGAACTGAAGATAAAAAATAATCATCTTAAAATAAAAAAATAATATAGACCTAAATGAAAAAAAGAAAAAAAGAAAGAATGAAAAGACAAAGAAGAAAGCTCATTATGTATCCCAAAACACTGTAAAGAAATGTGCCAAATTTAAAGAACAGCTTGTGGGAACTGGGCAGAGTATTCTGCTTACCGTTTGTTCATTTCTTTTGTCTTCTCTTTCTTTTTTCCTCACCTTCATTGTGGTCGTTCTTTCTCATCCTGTGTGGTGAGCAAGTCACGTGACACAACTGCCTCTTCTCTCTCTCTCTCTCTCTCTCTCTCTCTCTCTCTCTCTCTCTCTTTCTCCCTCTCTCACACAAACATGTTCTCACTCTTTATCTCTGTCTCACACAAACAACGCACTCACTGTGCTCAAACATAAAACATAAAAGATAAAAAAAGGACATGCACAAATACAGGATACACATATACAAATGTTCACAATTTGTGTAGAAGAGGGAAACATTTTACAGACAGTTTAAAACAACAATAGTTTTGTTTTATAGACAGGCATTCAAAAATCTAAAATAAAATAAAACTACAGAAACCCAATAAATCTGCAGTAACATGACATTATGATTAAAAAGTCAATCGATTTGAGAGGAGCTCTACTTTTACATATCAATTCTGCAAGCTTTGTTAAAACATGCTTTTGTTTTAAGGAACACCATAATTACATACTCTTATTGCTTAAAAAACATTTTGAGACAACAACAAATTGGTGCACTCTGTAAAAAAAAACTACTTTTCAAAGTAATTATTGTAAGTGCAAAAGAAAATTTCATTTTTTTTCTACTTCAAAATCTCATGCTTAATTCAATGTGTGACTTTTTGTTTCTTTGTAATAGTTTGTGAAATTTACTGTGAATTTCTGATGCAATTTGGTTTCTACACTATTATTATTATTTTTCTTTTTTTCAGTGCACGGCAACTTTTAACAAGAATTTGTCAGGATGTTTATCAGTTAAATATTTCACAAGCATTCTAAAAGCGAAATCTGCACACAATCACTAACAGTTCACAATCAGTTCTTTGCCTATGACCTTTTCCGCTCTCTTTCTCTCGCACTCACACATGCATTAAACAGGATGAGGCAGAAACACTGAAGTAGAGATAGGAAGAGGTAGCATTTTACATCCTGCACTTGAGAATGGACTTTGACTACCAAAAGATTAAAGGTCAGCTATTATTTTTATAGGTGTTTTTCAACACCTTTGGAACTTATATATAAAAAAAATTCTAGATAGAAATCAGCTGGGTTTTATTACAAAAAACAAAGCACAACCTGGTTTTAAGAAGTTGTTTTTACTTGTTTCTTCTGACTTTCTTTTAAAATCTTAAAATGTCCGTATTTATTAGAAGTTCAGATACGGATGTTATTTTGACAAGGTTAAACTTATTTAATTAATCGCTTTCGTGAAGGTAAATCTATTTTTTAGGTTTAGTGTCAGAATGAAGCTATATGGTGCGCAAGCTGTGCTTATTTTGTTTTAATATGTTAAAATGGACTACAGCCAATCTAGCATTAATATAGACTTGAGAGTTAGTTTAAAAGAACAGAAATTGACTAGACTTTGTTTAGTATAAAATTACAGTCCAAATATACATGATATTCTACTACTAAATTCTGACAGCATGGCTATTCTATAATCTTTCGACAGCATTATTGTTAAACAGAGCTTTTAATATTTTTAACATTATAGTTTTGTTGATCGTTTGGTATCTTGTGCTCTGTATTTCTGGGGTGTTTGTAGAGAACATGACATTTCCGTTCAGAGTTATTTTGAGCCTGACTGTACTGGTGTGATTCTAACTGTATCTCAACCTTTAAATTTTGCACACCGACATCTATATTTATATTTAGATGCTATCATCTACAAGCTAATATTAAATATCTAAATGTATTTAAAGATAAATACATTAAAAAGGCAGTTAGAAGTCCGATCAAAGGTTGAAAGAACTATAAAGAGAATCGTTTTAACAAATTTAATTTGATCACATCCATCTTTCATTTACTGTTGATGAGTTTTTCAATAATTTTATTGTTGTACAGATGCTGAATCTCAGCAGAGAGAAGAGCGATTGAGCGCGCTTTCTTTCCATTACCCAAGACCAAGTCCCCGTCCATCTGTAGCTCCAGAGAACCATCCCACAACCAAGAAACCTCCCATAAAACCCCGGCGGAGCATCAAGTGTCGTCCCACAGCACAACAGGACCAGCAGAAGGAAAATGAGGTGAATCTGTCAAGTAATCAATGTGTACACATGACGGAAAAATGTCTGCACAACTTAGAACCACAGATTTTGTAATATATATATATATATAATGTCCTCAAAGGCAAAATGTTCATGTTCATGTGCTACAATTTCTTCTTGTTCAAAAAAAAAACACACACTTCTATCAGCGGTTTGGCTGTTCTACATTATCTATAAAGAGCTTTTTGAAGCAGAGAAATAGCAGGTTGGTCAGTCGATCAAAAACAAGATCAAAACTGACAACGCTTTTCATTTTCAGGCCAAATTTATTATGTACAATATTTTAAAGCATTCTCAAATAATCAATGAGAGAGTAGCGATGTCTAATGTGACATGATCACGTCTTTAACCAAAGTGATTTGCGGGGGCTTCTGAAGTCATTTTCAAAATCACGTCAAGCTGATTTTAATTTTTGCATTTATTCTCATTATCTACAAATTATAATATTTTGGAACGCTGTCTATTTCCGTGTTTATGTTCATTAAGAGATTATTGTAGTTTCACAATACTAGTAAGTAAAACTATGAAAACGTTTAACATTGTTAGGCATCGCAGAGACACATATCAAATAGTATTTCATCTTTTGAAATATTTATCAAATGTGTTTTAAATGATATCTAAGTGACATCCTACTTGGATTCCCTCTGTTAAAGACGACAGTGAAGCGGATGGATCCTGCTCTGGTTTTGGGTCCCGTGAGGCCCCTGGAGGCTCTGACTCCATCTCTGCGCGCTCACACTCTGCTGTGGTTTGAAAGAATGCAGCTGCCACGACTGCACAGGCCCGGACAGCCTCTTCCCCGCTGGCTCCATGGTTTCGCTACACGCAGGTTACAGCCACATCTAAATATTCTTCCAAAAACATAACAGAAAAACAGGTGCACACGCATAGTTGCACAAACACAGATGTGAAACTGTGTCAAATACATATACTATTCAGCTTACATTTTCACACAACCCATCTTTCTCACTCTCTCAGGGAAGCGGAACAGCTGTTGCAGGATAAGCCACAAGGCTGTTTCCTGTTGAGGCTGAGCGAGTCAAAGATTGGCTTTGTGCTGTCTTACAGGTACTTTATTTTGAACACTAGTGTCATTCTTAACAATGTAGTGCATAACTATAAAGAACGATTAGCATCCACACCAATTCAAGATAAGATAGTTTTGTTGCCAGCTGCTTAAAAAAAAAAAAAATACATTTTGATTGGCTGTCAATGTCCTTATTGCTCGTCTGCCAGAAAAAAAAAAAAATCTAAAAGTGATTCCAAAGTTATTGTTCCACATTGCTGTTATTGCTAGACCTATTCTCATAAAATTAGAAAACTGTATAGAAACTGTATAGTTGTAGTTATCATCCTTGGTGTAAACGGGCCTTTGAAATATGATTGTGTTGGATTAAAATGTCAGAATTTGAACAAACTGGTTGTGTGAATGATTCAATGACTCACTAATAAAATAGTTATTTCTTTTGTTCCTGTATGATGTTTAAACAAATCACTCATATATACTTTCTTTTAATTTCTCAAAACTAACTTCCCTTTAATGGGCCATTTTTCATTTGCAAAACTATTTTTATTTAAGACCTAAAAGTAAAAAGAATATTTAGCTTGAACGGTGTGCTTCTGTTCATTTTAAAATACTAGTATATCAGTAAAATACTAGTGTATCTTACCTACAGATGCAATCTAATGCAATGAAATCTCTAATATCACTCACTCACTAAATAACAAATTCATTAAAACCCCAGAGGAGAAGACCGGTGTCGTCATTTCATAATTGAAGAGGAGGAGTATGGATCATCTGGTAGTGTATATCTAATTGCTGGAGAACACAGCCGGCATAGAAGCTTGGACGACCTAATCAGCTACTACACCCATAATCCTGTGGGGCCTTTTAATGAGATGTTGACCATACCTTGTATTCAGGTACATTTACCCTAGCGAATCTTCATGATTTTAATACAGAAGAGGAGATATTAGAGATGATTTTACTTCTCACTTCATATGCTGTTATTTTTTTCTTGCTGTATAGCCAGATGGGGTTTTTGCGGAAATTAATGGGTGGCGGGTGAAGGATGAGGAAGAAGAGAGAAATGGAAAAGCAATAGATCGAGAGGAAAAGACAAAACTGCCCATGGCCATCGGTCCAGCTGTTGTGGATTCATTACCCACAAACCCATCCAAACAGGCCGCTTCTGCTACAGAAGAGCCTGTGCAGTATGCAGCCGTGAGAAAGCCACTAAAAAAGACCCACTCACTGCCAGAATGCAAGTGTGGAAGTGAAACAGCGCCTCCTGGGATAGAAGTGAGTAGATTACAGGCATTGAAAGCAAAAAGCAAAATCTCTTTTTTTCTCTCACACATTGCTTACATGCTTTGAGAGATAAAAAAAAAAAAAAATCCTATATACCATATATAGACTTATTTCACAGTCTATCTGTGGATAAAAAAAAGTTATGGTTAAGCATCCTCTTTTGGTTAGTAAGCACCCTCACACCCTAACAACCACGAAGAACATCATAGAGACCGAGCAGCAACAAGCTAAAAATCGTTTCTCACCTTAACAACAGCAGGCTAAGCAAACTCTAAGAATATTCCAGAATTAGCTCCGATTTTACACCGTCAATAGAATTTTACCCAATTATAAACAACCTTCATATAAACCAAATCTGTTTACGTGTGACAAGACAGTATAGCTACGTTGCTACGTTGACATAATGCATAGAAAAACATATTTTGTCGACTTGCCATTGCACACAGCACGAACAAACCATGGCATAGACAGTAAAAGAAACATGCTACGGGACAAGTGCAGTCTGATTTAGTAAATGATTCGCTTAAACCGTTTCAATTTGTGAATCAAAAACCACGCGGCTAATCCGATTCCCGAATCAACTAGGTGAGGTAACTAACTCCAGAAACAACTCACATTTACTAGATAACAAAACTTCACTACAAAGCTTCTGATGCCTTTTGCCATACTGTTGTATTTGTGTGATGTGTGTATTACACAAAGGTAAGGTTTCCCTTACTAAAATTAACCATGATTTTACTACAAATAGTCTAGGCCTACAACATAAAACATGGTTACTAGTTAAACCATGGTAACCACAAATTAACCATGGATTTGCTACACTAACCACAGTTTATTCATGTCATTTTTAGGAAAACGGAGGTCATACAAATGCTAATACAACAAAAAAAAAAAAAATATATATATATATATATATAAGAAAACATTATTATTTTCTTAAGGGTAAAGAGAGAAAGAGTTTAGTTTGAGTTTGACTTTTTTTTTTTATGTAAGTGTTTAATGTCAAATTTCTAAAATTAAACCCTAACAGGACACCTTACTATTTTCCTCCCTCTAGAATGGAAGTTCTGAGGTTGCTGAAAACCCCTCAAATCTTAATCTAACAGGGGATCAACTTTCTCCTGTGGATGTCCAGTATGCTCGAGTTATTAAACCGCCAAGAGCATTATCAGAAAATACCCCTAACTTCAGTGCCCAACCTGACCTCCAGGGAGCAACAGCAGCCTTTACCCCTCCATCCATCCCAAACTTTGACACAACAGCAGCAGACCCGAAATACTGGAAACTGGAGCCCATGCACACTTACGAAGAACCCCCCCACACACGCAGTCGTCCAGAAGAGATTGACTGCTATGCCGTGGGGTGGAGGAGGCAGGCGGCAGGGGATGAAGGTGAGAAATGAGGAAAACAAGCATCAGAACTGGCTCAGGATTAACTAGTTGTGAACATTTTGTGTCTCGTTGTTCAAAAGAACCATGCACTAGAGTCACTAAAATAATATATATTATGAACGTAAATGCTTATTTGGTGCATCTTTTGACCTTTTCTTCAGTGAACCTTCCAAGGAATCATCTATATTCAGAGGTGAACATCAGGGGTGCCCAAGATGGCTTTGCTGTACCAAGACCCGAGCCTAGTCTTCCTCTAAGACCACCCCCAAGATCTGCTTATGGTCCTATGCAACCAGAGCTCAGAGGGCAGGTTAATATTCATTATGAGAATATTTTATGAAGATTTCCTGTGTAGTATATAGTGCGCAATCTGTTATAAAAATGCTACATTTGATGATTTTTCCCTCAGAGTTTTGGCGTGTCCCCACTGATGACTCCACCTCAACACTTCGGTTTTCATCATTCAGAGCAGCTAAATCTGAATGCTTCCTCCAGCTCCATTTATGAGCAGATTCCAGAAAGACCGACCAGCTCTAGAGCTTGTCTGCCCCCACCAATTCACAAACGCTGACCTCAGGATTATATAGACCCTGACTTCACCAAAAGATTGTTTCATTTGTAAATACTCTTAATAACGAGATAAAAAAACAGCATTGTGATATTAGGATGACATATATGTGAATCAAAACATTACACTGCTTAAAAGCTGTATATACATTTATAAGGCTTGTTAGTAGTGATCTCCCCATGACTACTGTATGCATGTATATCATGTTTATATATTTTTCATTTATTTAAATTGTATGTTTTTTTTCTCCATAGAATCAGTCACTCATTCAAAGTTATAATTGCACAGTAAATTACTCCATTTTTAATCAAATATATTATTAGGATTACCTACCACAGATTTTGTTTTAGTGAATTTTAGCATTTAGCAGAAATTAAGCATTTTGAATTACCAAATGATTAGGGATAGCTTCCAGTGAGCTTTGACCAGTCATAATATAACTAGCTTGAACTATTTAGCTGATGAGATTACTATAAAAGACTATGAATGCACTAACCACAGCACGAGAAGAAGATCACAGAAAAAGCAAGCAGACACAAAGAGGAAATGATATTTCGGTGAGTGACCAGACACACAGAGCATCTCTATAAAACCCTTTTTTATTTCCACAAACAAGCCCCACATTGATCATGAAGAATTGTGCAGTTCTGTTTAGCATTTGAGAATCATTACAAAAAAAAAAAAAAAAAGGTGGTGCACCTGAAGCCACCATGGAATGGCCACTTTAAATACCAAAAGCAGTTGGTGAACCTCCTATTTGATGCTTATCCCTCAAATAAATGTTCTGATGAAGACCAACATCACTTAAAAACTGATTAAATCATTGACCATTTACCCCAATATGGGTAATTTATTCAAAACCAACATTCTCAACTCCACCATAATTCACTTAACCCCCCCACCCCCCATTCACACAATGATCCCTGATCTGTTTTTGTCTTGTATTAGATAACTCAGTTCTTTTTGCTCTTCGGTGAGTCGTACTTCCTCTTGCTGGAGTACCAAAGGAGCAGAGGAATGCCAATGGAGGGAAGGGTCATGACACCAAAGGCTGCCCAGTCCAGCTTTAAAAGACAAACAGATTAGATTTCAAAATAACAGCACAGGCTATCATACATTAAAGACCATTATACAGAATTTTCTAGATTAAAACACTTACGTAATGTGGAGAAAAGCGTCTGTCAAACTCTCTCTGGGCAAGGATGCCTCCCTGACCCGGAGCACTTGTGTAACCAACCTGAGCAATGCGAAAAAAGTCTTAGCTAACAGCCAGTAACTACATTTACATGGTCTGTAAGAAGAGAACATTTAGCCAAATATTGATTTTTGGCATTAACATGGTCAAAAAAAAAATCTTCAAGATAATTGCTCATTTAGGCACAATAAGATAAACAAAAACAACATTTCCTTATGCTGACTGCGTATATGAAAGGTAGCATGGAACTCCACTCACCACGACCTGTCCACCCTCCTGGGCCAGGTAACTAACAGAAGCAGAGGTGAAGTTGAAGTATCCTGCTTTAAGAGGCCGCAGAACCACAGTGTGAGAAACATTACTGGCACTGTGGAGAGGATGAGTTAAGGAACATAATCTACTAAAGAACAAAAATAAAGCATCCCATCCTGAGACCATACTAATGATGTTAGGTGCCATCAGTAAGAGACAGAAGAGATTGATTGAAGTCTTAATGGGATTACTGAAAGTGTGCAAAGTACTCAGAATGCACTTATAAAGTAAAAATCAAAACAAAATAGCATACATATTACTGCATAGAACAAAGTCGATATGAAAACTCAATAAAAAAAAAAAAAAAACCTCTCTCGAGATCAACAAAAAAGTACAGTACACAGGACAGCGATTGCTTATTGAGGAGGATACGGGGCAATACGATCCCATTTCACATTGAGCATTCCTGAGACAATGCCGAAATCTTCAGGGGGGAACGAGTCATCAGACAGCTCAACCTCCAGGGCAGCACTAAAAGAAATATATATTTTTATAGATTCGAATACTACGAAGACTGACAGTGGTAAACCATATACCCGCCATCTGTTAAATAGTGATGTGCTGAACTTCTGAGACAGAGAGAATAATACCTGGTGCCCACGTTGTAGATGTTGTACTGCAGGGTGAGATCTCGTCCCTCCACAGCGTATCGGTTCAGCAGGGATTTGGAGGCTAACAGACGAGCTCCTTCTTCTCCTGCCACAAGAGCCACCACAGCAACCAAAGCAAATACACAGAGCAGCCTCATCTGCCCAAGGAAATGGCATATTTAATGAGTAAACGAACATCTCATTTTGTTGCATAAAATGATACATACAAGAGAAAAGATAATACTATTGTAAGAAAACGATTTCAACAAGTTTTAAAAGATTAAATAAAACAAAAACAATCTATATTCACTCAAACAGTAATGTAGGCTAGAATACAAGGTAAAAAACAAGGAGTTTTAATTAAAAAAAAAATTCTCCGACGGTGCAGCATTGAATGAATGAATTTTAAAAATAATGCTTATGTTTGCAATTTACAGATCTATATTAAACAATCCTATAAATAAATCTAAAACACCTTTAAAAATTCAGAGTTACTTAAAACTAGGACACTTCATTCATTCATTATGCTTACGTGTACAACAAGCCCACAACAAACTAATTAATTTCATCATAATTATTGTACCAAACACAAATAACTGTTTCTAATGCACTATAGTAAAAACAATTATTGATAGACTAAGCTCAATTAATCTATTATATATAAAAAATGTGACAAACATCGATTACGTTTAACGTTACTTCACAATCGCCCTAAATTAGGTTATTATACAGACAGCGTCGACTGCTTGCGTATGACATACAGCAAAAAGACAGAACATATTGTAATGTGTCATTCGCAGCATATTCAGTTTTTCGAAAAAGAAAATATTTAGCAGCCACTTTACCTTCGTCCGCTGGTCTGAACCTCAAAATAACGAAGACAGTTGAACGCATGCGCAGATGATTTCAGTCTTCCGCTAGCATGACGTGGCCACAGTGTATACGGAAACACTCTAAAACCCACAGCGCCACCTACTGCTTCGGCCTGAAGAAGTCTAATGAACTATATATATATATATATATATATATATATATATATATATATATATATATATATATATATATATATATATATATATATATATATATATATATATATATATAACAATTATAATAAAAATAATTCATTTGTAGCCTATAATGTATTCTTCTACAGTGCTGGTGTATTTACTAACTCTTAATAAATGTTTAACTGCAGAACAAATATGACAAAAGTGTGACGTGAAATGCAGAATCATGGCATAATAATCTGAACATTGTTCTCCTGTCTTCCATTGGGCTTATATAAGTTTTGGGCCAGGACTCTCTCTGGTCCTCAGATTCAACTTTGGATCAGCTGTGCCTGAGCTTGAAAAAAAAAAAAAATAAAAAAAAAAATAATCTGCCATATTTAGCTGTCTCCCATGCCATAAAGCAATCACTTTGTAAGTGTGTCCACAACCAAAGTGAAATGCTGTATGGAGCCCCAAAGTTACAAAATTACCCATACCTACACTTTATTGTATGTTTCAAAATATTGTGCAATTACAATGGCATTATTGGCTTGGAAAAGTTGTTTTGATTACAATTTTTCTCCACATAAAATACTTAAATGGAACAATTGTCTCATTACCTCTAGGAATAAATCCTTTAAAAAAATTGCAAATGGTTTGGAAAAATACATTTTGTTATGGATCTACTGAATGAGAATAGAAATAATGATTCAATGAGAACGGTCATATGAAGACTTTATGTGTTATAGATGTTGCTTTCTAGGGTTGCACACTAGTACTGGAAAAATGACAGTATACGGTACATATATTTCAGATGGTACAATACCATGATCTTGCTCATTTTGGACTTGGAGGAACAAAATGGATCAACCAGATAAAACTCACTGTACTTGACAATTGTGCAGACAATATAAAATAAGAGAACATCATGAATGTTGATATAATATTATTGTAAGCACTCCATGTTTATTTATTTATTTTCTTAGTTCTACACAGGAGTTCATGTATCACAAATTCTGACTTTATAACTGACAATAGCCAATATGGAATTTATGTCAGTTGTGGCCTAATGTTTAGAAAGTCAGACTTGTAACCCAACATCAGTACCAACACCTGAGGTGCTTGAGCAAGTCATTGAACCCCTCATTGCTCCCTTGGTGCCACAGCAAATGGCTGCCCGCTACTCTGTGTGTGTGTGTGTGTGTGTGTGTATGTTCACTACTCACTGTGTGCACTAGGATGGGTTAAATGCAGATCACAAATTCTAGGTATCAATTACCATACTTGGCCACATATAATGTTACTTTCACATCAAGTAATTTTGAGAAAAAAAGCCAGAATTGTTCTTAATGTAGCTTCTAAATTCAGTTATATTTATTTTTCAGTCTTCTTATTTGGTATTGTTTTAGTATTTATTGTTTAATATGGATTTAGAATACTGCTTTTCTCAGGTCACTCATCTAAAGCAAAAATCATTATAACACACATTTATCATAATTGTCCATTAAAATTGTCCATTAAAAGAATTACCTTTTAAGTATTCAGTGTTATAAACCTGGCAACCAGTTTAAATATCTGGTACATTAAAATCTGTTTGATTACACTTCAGTCTCTAGCAAACTCATCAACACATTCCTGGCATCTTCTGCTATTTCATTCAGAGCACTCTTCAGCACTGTTGACACAGACCAAAAGGACATTGCTCCTGCAGCTATAGAACCTAAAAGGGGTACAAACCTAAAAACAGATTCAACAGCATCTTCTGTCATCAGAAAGGATACATCTCTTAGTAAGGTTACCACAGAACCTGTACATATTCCTTTATACCAAGCTGACTTAATCATACCCTCTACAGTCTCTAATCTCTTCCCATATTTTTCACAGAGCTTCTCCAAAGACTCCCTATCAAGACCAAAGGCATTGCAGTATTTCTCTATCTCAACTGCTATGATGGCTAAATCCACAGCAATTGAAAGACCAGGAATAGGAATAGCTGCCACACAAGCAGACAGGAAGGCAACTTTTCCAATGTCTTCCTCGAGAGCTTTCTTCTTTTTCTCATTAATCTCCAGTGTAATATTTGGCAAAGCCAACATCAGCACTCGTCTCTTATGCTGTGGAAGCTCCTTCTCCATCCTCTCCTGCAAATCATTTAAATCATACTTTCCGAGCTCCCATCCAGAGATCAGAAACACAACAGGTTCTTCTATACCGATCTTTCTCAGACCTAGAAAAAGGAATAGTGAATTATGTAATCATTAAATATCATTCATGTACAATATGCGTATTATCATAAATTCTACAATCATGTAATATTAATTTCAGATGGCCAAAGATATATCTACAATTAAGCACAATGTTAATGACAACCTTGAAAATGTAACTGTAATTGCCTGTTAATTAAACAAATAAACCAACCTTTTTCACAGTCTTCTCGGATGGTCTCCAGTGTCTTTTTCAGGTCAAAGTTTTTCTTTCTCTTTTCAGCCTGAATGCTCAAGTCAATCTTGGAACGAACAAAATAAAAAGTTTTCCCCATCCTCATGATCTCTTTGGCCAGCTGAGTGTGGCATTCTCTGAACCGATCTGAAGCAATGATGATGAAAAAATCATAACGCTTAAACTCAACCTGTTCAAGATACTCATCAGCTTTAAAGTTTGGTGATCCAATGCCAGGAAGATCCCAAACTTTCACATTTTTGTATTTTGGGTGAAGGTAAACCTCTGGTTCTGCAGTGGTCTCCACTACACCAGTTTTAGCACAGCCCTCTTCTTCATCTCCTAAACCCCTGAACGCGTTGACAAACGTGGACTTTCCAGAGCCAGACTCTCCCGTCACACCAATGTTTAGTTCTACAAGATCCTGCTGTTTAAAGTAATCCTTGATTGTGTCTACTGCTGATGGGAGATCCTGGGTAGATATGCAATCTTTAAGACCCTCCAAGTCCTTCTGGGTTATTACATCATAATCTTCAAATGTAGCCATCTAAAAAAAGAAATACCAACAGTGTGTATTGAAATATCTTGAGCAGAAATAATTTCTTGAGGTTTTTTCAACTCATCTACAAAGTTATCAGCAGATGACATCTAAAAATGTGTTTGCATATACAAACATAAAAAAGCCTTATGATTGGCTTATCTGTTGTTGCATGTAACTCAAGTACAAATGCGAAGTTCTGTCATGACAACTCTCTGAGTGTTTAGCATAATAATGTACATGACAATGTTAATATGTTTGGGCTTGGTGGAATAGATCTGCCATGCTGCTGCTGCTGTGGCAGACCTCAATACATCCACAGACATGCTGCTGTGAGCATGTATGAAATACTGCTGCTGCACATATATTTGAAATAACCCCCAACGAAGCATGAGACACAAGAAATTAACAATATAAGGCAATAAATGCATGCTGCTGAGGGTAAGAATATAAAACTGCTGCATCAGCAGACATGCATACACACATGAAAAGAATGAAAACAGGACAGGATAGAGTCAAGTCAATTCAAGTCACCTTTATTTATATAGCACTTTAAACAAAATACATTGCGTCAAAGCAACTGAACAACATTCATTAGGAAAACAGTGTCTCAATAATGCAAAATGATAGTTAAAGGCAGTTCATCATTGAATTCAGTGATGCCATCTCTGTTTAGTTAAATAGTGTCTGTGCATTTCAATTAAGTCAATGATATCGCTGTAGATGAAGTGACCCCAACTAAGCAAGCCAGAGGCGACAGCGGCAAGGAACCGAAACTCCATCGGTGACAGAATGGAGAAAAAAACCTTGGGAGAAACCAGGCTCAGTTGGGGGGCCAGTTCTCCTCTGACCAGACGAAACCAGTAGTTCAACTCCAGGCTGCAGCAAAGTCAGATTGTGCAGAAGAATCATCTGTTTCCTGTGGTCTTGTCCTGGTGGTCATCTGAGACAAGGTCTTTACAGGGTATCTGTATCTGGGGCTCTAGTTGTCCTGGTCTCTGCTGTCTTTCAGGGCAGCAGAGGTCCTTTCTAGGTGCTGATCCACCATCTGGTCTGGATACGTACTGGATCCGGATGACTGCAGTGACCCTCTGATCTGGATACAGACTGGATCTGGTGGCCACGGTGACCTCGGAATAAGAAAGAAACAGACAAATATTAGCGTAGATGCCATTCTTCTAATGATGTAGCAAGTACATAGGGTGTTATGTGAAGTGTTTCCAGTTCCGGTTTACCTTATTCATGCAGACTAAAAATCCTTTAAAAGATATGGATATTAAAAGCATATTAGTATGTTATGTGTATGCCAGGTTAAAGAGATGGGTCTTTAATCTAGATTTAAACTGCAAGAGTGTGTCTGCCTCCCGAACAATGTTAGGTAGGTTATTCCAGAGTTTAGGCGCCAAATAGGAAAAGGATCTGCTGCCCGTAGTTGATTTTGATATTCTAGGTATTATCAAATTGCCTGAGTTTTGAGAACGTAGCGTACATAGAGGATTATAATGTAAAAGGAGCTCATTCAAATACTGAGGTGCTAAACCCTTCAGGGCTTTATAAGTAATAAGCAATATTTTAAAATCTATACGATGTTTGATAGGGAGCAAAATACCCCCCAAGCAAGTAGATCTATCGCCAAGACCTATGTACCACGGCTGCTCCAAAGAGTCATGTACACTGCATATATATAAAACATATTTTATGTGTGCCTGTATACAAAGTTTTCGCTTTTACACTGAAACACACAGCGTCTCCACAACATGGCGGCGATGGTGGCAGCAACAATAAAGTTACGCTTTTTTTCTTTGCATGAACATTTGGGCGGCATTATGCAAACCTTCCCACATCGTGATGTAGACATATTGGGCCGTGTTTATACAAGCCATTTTAGGAGGGCATGGACCAGCCTTATCTTTTAAAAAGAATATCTCTTTGGGTTTGAGCCTTTAGTCTTTGCAACTTTAGGGATCTTATCTATTCACAAACAGCTTGTAACCAGGGTTCTAAATTAACTTTTTTGATCACCAGCCAATGTGGCTAGTAACTTTCTAAAGTTACCAGCCAATCAGAATTTCCACTAGCCATTTTTTTTTCGGTAAAAATAACAAATGATGAGTGCCACTGAATGAATTTGATCATTTTATTAAAATTGTTGGCATGAAAAACACATATAAAGTACAATGCATACAACAAAATATACACTGACTCAAATTTAAAAAGATTAGTTCTCACCACGAAATTGCTTGTTTTGTTTTTTTTCTTTCGCGTAATTTACATGCGGCAATCCTGACAAAGCATTACGACATTCTTCTGCCATTTGGCATTACATTTTATTTTCTTTGTTTCTCTGTCGATATCATAAGTAGCCCCGGACGTCACCTGTAGGAGAAAAAAAATCAATCCATGGCGATGGTTTTGCAATCCATCCCCTCAGTTTATAAACCGTACTCACGAATTTATAAACTGTTCCCTCGGTTTAACAAAATCGATTTTGTAAACCGTACCCTCGGTTTTTGAATCCGTACCCACAAATTCATAATCCATGCGCACGCTTTCGCAATCCGTTCCCACGGATCTAACCGTACTCACGGATTCATGCAGCAAGCTCCTGTTAACACAGTTTTATTGAATATTATTATGTGGAATAGGTTTAATAATAAAAAAAGAATAATCTTATAATCGCACTTGATTATTATTGTACAATAAACCTGGCATTGTGACTAACTCTGGAGTAATTTTTTCCTCAGTTGTAAATTGTTTTGGATAAAAGATTCTTATGCATAACCTGTATGATAATATATAGGCTATTATTGATCAAAATAAAGTTATTTTTATAATTTTAATTTGTAGGCTAAATAAATGAGTACAAGAAAATAATTCATGAATTGCTTTATTTTTAAATAAACTTTGAGTTTTGTAAATGCTTGTGTACAATTCTTTCTTAATATGCATGAAGACTTATTTTTGTTATTTTATTATACTAAGCTCCATCCACCCCACCTGCCTGAGTTAGATGCAAGTTTCTCTGTTAATGTTATTATTAAATAATGAGGCCAAAAATAACATTGCATTCAGTTAGAGAGAAAAGGAATGAAAACATAACCGGCATATTATTTGTTTTGTTTTGCTTTTTACCCTTATTTTCTTCTTTTTAGCCTTTATTTTTTTTGGCCATAAAACACAAGCGGCTGTGTCTTATCCTATTGGTGATTAATGTAAAATAAACGCTCAAAGACTCATTGGATACTATGAAAAATAATGTTTAATAAACAGAAATGAATCTGCTGGTGGGGGCGGAGCTACAAATGCGCGTCTATTTACAAATAAGAGGGAACTGATTGCGAAAGCGTGCGCACGGATTAATATGAATTCGTGGGTACGGATTCAAAAACCGAGGGTACGGTTTACAAAATCTGAGTGCACGGATTGGGAATTCGTGGGCACAGTTTGTTAATCCGTGGGTACGATTTGTTGAACCGAGGGAACAGTTTATGAATTCGTGAGTACGGTTTATAAACTGAGGGGACGAATTGCAAAACCGTCGTCACGGATTGATTTTTTTTCTCCTATAGGTGACGTGCGGGGCTCCGTAATATCCTCATCCCCTGCCTCGTTTCTCTTTTCGCCACCAGAAATCTGTCCCAATCACCGCCGCATTTAGTTTCATCTTAATTTTTTTCTTTAACCGCTAACTCCCTCCTCTTTCAGTCTATGCTCCATGCTGTGGCTCCATTCGTTTTTCTTTCTTGTGTTTTCTGATGGACGCTCTATTCCTTTCCATGTTTTTTCGCGCTGGTTTCACTGCAAACTGCGTGCAGCCAATGAGCATATGAAACTTCATCACGTAGCATTACAGCACAGTGTTCATGGGAAATGTAGGAAGTGCTGCCAGGGGGATAAATGACCGAGAACAGAGCCTCATGTCATGCATCACCAGCCAAACTGGCTAGTAAGTTTTAATTAACACCCGCCAAAATGAATTTTAACCCGCATTTGGCGGGTTGGCGGGTGTTAATTTAGAACCCTGCTTGTAACACTCCAAGGAAAACTTGAAAACACATCATATGACCCCTTTAAGTAATTTGATAACTGTCAATGACATAACTTTTGTAATCTTATTGTATAGTAAAGCCATTAAGAGCAATAAAAAAGTTTGTCTCTGACACTGTGTGCTGCTGAAATCAACCACACACACAGCATAGCAAATGAAAACATCGACCTTAGAAATAAAAGAAGTTAAGAACACGGACATTAATGTTACGCAGCTACATATGTCCAACACCGGATACAATGTATACATATTTTGAAATTACTAAGGCAGACCCCGCAGTATGTTCTGTGATATAGATGCTAATTACAGATACTTTCTGAAGCACACTGCAACTGCTACAGCAAGCACTAGGCAAGTATTTTAATGTAAAGCAGCAAGCTCACTGGCTGCTGAAATGAAAAGTAACCGATCAGCTGTGCCATATGAATAATGATGTCATTATGTCAGATTGAGTTAGAACCACTGATCTATAATAGATTATACATAGATCAGTGGCTAGAACCTATTGGACAGTGCCATCTAGAGTTACATGACAGAACTTTGGATATATCATCATAGATATATAATTCTTACCTTTGTCCTTCTGATTCAAAACTTGATGCTCAGTTGTTTCTTCAGGGGTGCTAATGCTATTTAGAGAAAGTTTCAGTTAGAGAATTACTAATGGGACCTATATATATATAACTATTTTGGAGCAAGATGGCTCTGACAAGATGCAACTCAAAGTATCAAAATCTGTGAATGTATACACCTAAAAACCAAACCAGACAGATATATGATCCGACTGGGATACACCCAAACACTTTCACCCGCTTTCACTTTCACTGTTATGAACAACCATTGTGACTACACTAAGAGGCAAGAAAATGCTTCTTTTGTTAGAACATAGGTGAACATGGCATGAAAGGACCTGCAGTCATTAAAAAGACTGAAGACTACAAAAATAATGCATTGGTAAATGTGCAGTTTGGTATTGGACTGATAATCAAAACAGCAGAAGTGCTGGTCTGTAACTGCAGAAAATCTGAATTAGTCACAATGCAATATTGGTCAGTGCTGACTCCCAAAATTATGTTTTATCCCCTCTCCAATTAATACATTTTCATAATCCAGCTGGAGGTAGAAATACGATCACAAGGTTTGCAAATGACATATTTAACAGCCATGACACAGAGGAAAGTTAAATATAGAGTCGAACCAAAA
Organism: Carassius auratus; assembly: GCF_003368295.1. Taxonomy (NCBI): domain Eukaryota; kingdom Metazoa; phylum Chordata; class Actinopteri; order Cypriniformes; family Cyprinidae; genus Carassius; species Carassius auratus. The sequence continues at coordinate 28,821,449 of NC_039261.1, read as the reverse complement.
TGACACCTTCAACATTTCTCACATTATCACAGTTTATTCGCTATATACTTTAGAACATGGTAATAAAATATGACAAGAACTCAGTTTAACTGTGTCAGAGCAAATGTCAAGTTAGTTAATTGTTTAAAATTTTCCCTTAATAATTAGTTTGGTGCATCATTCTATATGTATATAGGAATCCTTGGGATGTTATGAACATAAAAAAATAAAAATAATAATAATATATATATTATAGAGTTGTTTGGGTTTGGGATGATTTGTATGAATATATTAAGTGTGCATATGAAGCAGACTTGCTCCCTCTGGCAAAATCAAAGGTTCGAGAGTCTGTCCATATAATCTTCCCTTTCCCACTTCATAAAGTGAAACGCACATCAAAATGACAGCAGAGACTCCACTAAGGGGAAGTGCGTAGGGCTAGTTTGCATGTCTAAAAGTGGAGTGCACAGCCCTTCTCCTTTTCCCATCACATATCATATTGAAAAGGCATTTATTTTCAATAAAAATAAAAGAAATAGGCTATTTGACAAGTGGAAATAAAATACATTTTATTGGCTATTTTTAGCGGTAGGTTCAGGGAGGGCTTTGTAAAGTGGCATCCATTGAATACGATTTATAAATATGACGTAACACTCAATATTTCATGGCATTCTTTTTATAATGTGTAATATACAACAAAAACAGTAGTATATTGAAAACAACAGTAACTACATTTATTTATCTAAATGTTACAATTATTAATACATCAAATCGTAAACATTTAATCATTTGTTTGTATTTCTCCTCAAATATAAGTTGCTTTCGATATAATTAACTGTTAGTAAATACTTGTAAAGATAAATCTGTATAATAAATGTTGATTAGATATTTTGCCATTAAATGTGATAATCAAATATACTTGTCTTCAAATACCCCAAAAGCAGTTAGTTATAATGATGTTGAATATTATCATAGTTTTTTACAGTTACACTTCAGTCTCCAATGAAGCCATCAGCACATTCTTAGCATCCTCAGCTATGTCATTCAGAGCTCTCTTGAGCATTCTTGAGACTGTCAGATAAGACAAACCTCCTGCCACCAAAGTGCCAACAATTGGTATGAAGCTCACAAGTAATTCAATGGCATCTTCTGATATAAGAAGGGATGCAGCACCTAGCAAGGTTAATATTGAACTTGGGTTTATGCCTTGATGGAGGGGAGACTTCATTAGACTCTTCAGCTCCTCGATGGTCTTCCCAGATCTTTCACAGAGCCTCTGCAGTGATGGATCATCCAGACCGAATGCACGGTAGTACTTTCTCAGCTCGTCTGCTATGATGGCTATATCTGCAGCGATCGAAAGTCCAGGGAGAGGAATAGCTGCCACACAAGCAGACAGGAAGGCAACTTTTCCAATGTTTTCCTCTAGAGCTTTCTTCTTTTTCTCATTAATCTCCAGTGTAATATTTGGCAAAGCCAACATCAGCACTCGTCTCTTATGCTGTGGAAGCTCCTTCTCCATCCTCTCCTGCAGAACATTTAAATCATACTTTCCGAGCTCCCATCCAGAGATCAGAAACACAACAGGATCTTTTATACCGATCTTTCGCAGACCTAAACAGAATCCGGACAGGACATGAGGATTTTTATATTAATAATTACATTAAAAATTGTTTTTACATGAGAAAAATATACTTGGTTAATATAATAATTTTAAAGACAACATCTACATCTCTTTGTTGTTAAAAACATTGTCATGAGAACAGAATAACTAACCCTTTTCACAGTCCTCTCGTATTGTCTCCAGAGTTGTTTTCTGGTCAAAGCTCTTCTTCCTCTTCTCAGCAGTAATGCAGAAGTCAATCTTGGAACGAACAAAATAAAACGTTTTCCCCATCCTCATGATCTCTTTGGCCAGCTGAGTGTGGCATTCTCTGAACCGATCTGAAGCAATGATGATGAAAAAATCATAACGCTTAAACTCAACCCGTTCAAGATACTCATCAGCTTTAAAGTTTGGCGTTCCAATGCCAGGCAGATCCCACACTTTCACATTTTTGTATTTTGGGTGAAGGTAAACCTCTGGTTCTGTAGTGGTCTCCACTACACCAGTTTTAGCTGAGCCCTCTTCTTCATCTCCTAAACCCCTGAACGCATTGACAAATGTGGACTTTCCAGAGCCAGACTCTCCCGTCACACCAATGTTTAGTTCTACAAGATCCTGCTGTTTAAAGTACTCCTTGATCGTTTTTACTGCTGATGGGAGATCCTGGGTAGATATGCAATCTTTAAGACCCTCCAAGTCTTCCAGGGTTATTACACAATAATCTTCAAATGTAGCCATCTAAAAAAAGAAACGTGTCAACTTAGTTATAAAAAGTATTTTAAAGTTATAAATAGTCCTTACAAATGCAAAAATGAAGAAACACCTGCAATAAATATAATATGTCTAATGTATGACCTATGAAGCCTACAAATAACCTGATAAGGAATCTATCCAAAGCAATCTTTCTTTTTTTCCCATTTATCTTATTATTATAATTTCAAAGATAATATGCATCTTCACCCCACTACATGGCTGCAGCTAAATCTGAAGTGTGTCAGATCATGAAGGCTAAATTATGTGACAGTTAAACAGTGAAAAGATAAACACTTTTAATGTTCCATGTTAACAGATCCATTTCAGCTGAAACTCCCATTTTTTATTTTGTCGTAATGAAACCTTAACTTTAGATGTTTTGTATGAATTTATTAATTACATTTACATTTCATAGAATGATTTGTCCTTATTCACTTTAACAATCTCCAATCATATTAATTTTATAGGTGCTTCTCTGTGAAACTCAGGTATTAAATAAATTCAGTGCAGACAGACTGAAGTAGTTTAAGTATTTGGTTCTTTTAATTGTGATGATTTGGCTCATATTTAACAAAAACCCACTAATCCACTATCTCAATAAATTAGAATAAATTAAAAAACTCAAAACACCTGCAAAGGTTTCCCGAGCCTTCCAAATGGTCTCTCAGTTTGGTTCGCTAGGCTACACAATCATGGGGAAGACTCCTGATCTGACAGTTTTCCAGAAGACAATCACTGACACTCTCACAAGGAGCCACAAACATTCATTGCCAAAATAGGCTGGCTGTTCACAGAGTGATGTATCCAAGCATGTTAACAGAAAGTTGAGTTGAAGGAAAAAGTGTGGAGAAAAAAAAGATGCACAACCAACTGAGAGAACTGGAGCCTTATGAGGATTGTCAAGCGAAATTGATTCAAGAATTTTAGTGAACTTCACAAGGAATGGACTGAAGCTAGGTTCAAGGCATCAAGAGCCACCACACACAGACGTGTCAAGGATTTTGCTGAACCACATACAATCTTCAGAGGCCTGTGTCACGATCATTAGATGGAGTGCCCATGAGCTTCAGTAGAGGGCACTCCACTCAGGACCATTCCACCCATCAACCACCAGATGTCACTTGGACACTAGCACCTCTCATACTGTTGCACCACACCCAAACTACATTACCCATAAGTCACTGCATCCCAATCACCCTGCCGCACCTGCATCTCATTCATCAGCCAATTTCCTTGCCACACCTGCACCTCATTTACACACACACATATAAGCAGCACACTCACTCTCACTCACTGCGAAGTCTTGTTTAGCCAGTATGACATTTCCGAGCGTTTTCCTTGTGTTTTCCTTCCGTACCTGACCTTTGGATTGTTTATACCGACTCTGATTCTCTGCTGCTTGCCCCCGACATCTGCTTGTTTCTGTTATCGATTCTGATTATCCCTACATACCTGACGCCGTTACTGATCATTGCCTGTCTGACCATTCTCATCATTAAAGTTCTGCACATGGATCCGAACGTCTCTGTCTCATCATTACAGAAGACTTCGCCATACCAGGATCCAGCAGCCCGGTATCCCCTTGTCACTGAGGTATCGGTTCCTGTTTCAATGTCGGCATATCACCAATCCACCCTAACCACAGATCCAGTTGACCTGCTGTTAAATCTAAAGCAAGGAGATCGATCTATTGAGGACTATGTTCAACAGTTCTGTGAATTGGTATATCGAGTTCCTCTAGACGATGAAGTCTTGTTTAAGGATTTATTCCGTTTTGGACTCAATGAACCAGTAAAATCATGGTTACCTAGAGGAGAGTTTAATTGCAGCTTAAGGGATATAATGGACTTTTCGCTCTTGTTATGTGGTTCTCCTTTCACTGTGGGAGAGTCAGAGGACTTTAAAGCCCCAAAACCGCTGCACAAGATGGCTGCCAGCCCAGCGCAGCTGCACAATATGGCCGCCAGCCCAGTGCCACTGCACAATATGGCCGCCAGCCCAGCGCCACTGCACAAGATGGCCGCCAACAAAGCGTCACAGCACAAGATGGCCGCCAGCCCAGCGCCACAGCACAAGATGGCCGCTAGCCCAGCGCCACAGCACAAGATGGCCGCCAGCTCAGAGCCACAGCACAAGATGGCCGACTCAACGCCTGAGCCTCCAGACAAGGTGTCTCCCTTAGTCAAGTCACCCTTAACCTCCGTGAACTAAGTCAAGTCACAGTTGATCCTCAGGAACCAAGTCAAGTCACCAATGATCTTCATGAGCAAAGTCAAGTCACCAATGATCTTCATGAGCAAAGTCAGGTCACCAATGATCTTCATGAGCAAAGTCATGTCACCATTAACCTCCGTGAACTAAGTCAAGTCACAGTTGATCCTCAGGAACCAAGTTAAGTCACCAACGATCTTCATGAGCAAAGTCAAGTCACCAATGATCTTCATGAGCAAAGTCAAGTCACCATTAACCTCCGTGAATTAAGTCAAGTCACAGTTGATCCTCAGGAACCAAGTCAAGTCACCAACGATTTTCATGAGCAAAGTCAAGTCACCATTAACCTCCGTGAACTAAGTCAAGTTACAGTATATCTTCATGAGCACAGTCAAGTCACAGTTGATATTCATGAACTAAGTCAAGTCACAGTTGATCTTCATGAACCCAGTCAAATCACCACATATCTACCAGAGCCTCATCACATCTCATGTCACGATCATTAGATGGAGTGCCCATGAGCTTCAGTAGAGGGCACTCCACTCAGGACCATTCCACCCATCAACCACCAGATGTCACTTGGACACTAGCACCTCTCATACTGTTGCACCACACCCAAACTACATTACCCATAAGTCACTGCATCCCAATCACCCTGCCGCACCTGCATCTCATTCATCAGCCAATTTCCTTGCCACACCTGCACCTCATTTACACACACACATATAAGCAGCACACTCACTCTCATTCACTGCGAAGTCTTGTTTAGCCAGTCTGACATTTCCGAGCGTTTTTCTTCCGTACCTGACCTTTGGATTGTTTATACCGACTCTGATTCTCTGCTGCTTGCCCCCGACATCTGCTTGTTTCTGTAATCGATTCTGATTATCCCTACATACCTGACGCCATTACTGATCATTGCCTGTCTGACCATTCTCATCATTAAAGTTCTGCACATGGATCCGAACGTCTCTGTCTCATCATTACAGCCTGGGCTAAGGAGAAGAAGAACTGGACTGTTGCCCAATAGTCCAAAGTCCTCTTTTCAGATGAGAGCAAGTTATGAATTTCATTTGGAAACCACGGTCCTAGAGTCTGGAGAAAGGGTGGAGAGGCTCATAGCCCAAGTTACTTGTAGTCCAGTGTTAAGTTTCCAAAGTCTGTGATGATTTGAGGTGCAATATCATCTGCTGGTGTTGGTCCATTGTGTTTTTTGGAAACCAAAGTCACTGCACCCGTTTACTAAGAAATTTTGGAGCACTTCATGCTTCCTTCTGCTGACCAGCTTTTTGAAGATGCTGATTTCATTTTCCCGAAGGATTCGGCACCTTCCCACACTGCCAAAAACACCAAAAGTTGGTTAAATGACCAAGGTGTTGGTGTGCTTGACTGGCCAGCAAACTCACCAGACCTGAACCCCATAGGGAATATATGGGGTATTGTCAAGAGGAAAATAAGAAACAAGAGACCAAACAATGCAGATGAGCTGAAGCCCACTGTAAAAGAAACCTGGGCTTCCAGACCACCTCAGCAGTGCTACAAACTGATCACATCCATGCCACGCCAAATTGAGGCAGTAGTTGAAGCAAAAGGAGCCCCTACCAAGTATTGAGTACATGAACAGTAAATTAACATACTTTCCAGAGGGCAAACAATTCACAATTTTTTATATTTTTTTTTATTGGTCTTATGAAGTATTAAAATTTGTTAAGATAGTGAATTGGTGGGGTTTTGTTAAATGTGAGCCAAAATCATTACAATTAAAAGAACAAAAGACTTAAACTATTTCAGTCTGCGTGCACTGAATTGATTTAATACACAAGTTTCACAATTTCAGTTGAATTACTGAAATAAATGAACTTTTTCACGACATTCTAATTCATTGCGAAGCACCTATATGTCATATGGAAATATTTTAAAGCATTTATGACTGAAATTGTAACAACCTTTGTCACTCCAGCTTGGCTATCTGGGCCATTTATCTGCATATTTCCCCTTTGTACCAGACATCACTGCTTTCGAAATAAAGGGTTGTTATTGTGATCCTTGAATTGTTTAAAATAATTGCAAAATTACAATATAATAAAACAGAAATCTTACCTTTCTTCAAACCAAGCTTCCAGGCACGATATGAAGGAAGATTTAGGATAAATGACCAAAAGGAGAAGTGCTGTTTTGCCTTCACAGATGTGATATTCACAGCTGTAGGAATAGAAGTTTGAAACACATTCAATACAGCTACATTATAATGTAAAACTTGAATCGTTAGGTATTTTCAATGTTAGATATGTTTGCTAAAAGAAGAACAAAAATCTGACCAATGCATTACTACGTCAGTATTTAAAGAGATTTGATAAATATTGGAAACAATAGCTAACAATATATTCTGCCAGCTCACAGTTAATGTTTTATTTATATCCATGTTTTTATTATGAAATATTGATTCATAGACGTTAATGGCTACCAGAAAATCGGATTATTGCAGAATATAACTAGGAGAATACTAATATCAAGAGTAGAAATGCATCGCAATGACCTGTATTTTTCTTACCAAATTCTTCTGGAGCAATCTACACAGCAAGAATGTCCTTACAGCAGATAGGCTTGTAAACTTTTCCACTGGACGGAAAACCAAAGGAGGGCCACCCAAGAAATACTTTCACTTTCGCTGCTATTTATTATCATAAAGTTCAAGGGCGGAGGTTTGAGGGGGAGGGGTGGGTCACCCATGACGACTCACGTGCACTTTTTTAAGTTATACCCTACATTTCATGCATTTATGTAATATTATATATTAAAAATACATTTAGAATGATCAATAACTACTGTACAAAGAATAAAACAAACAAACAATAAACCAAATTCAGAAAAGCCGCCTGTTTTTCCGAATTGCAGATGACCTTTCTTTCAAGTCTTCTGATACATTTTCGGCCAAAGATTTCTCCGTGTGCTAGATCGCAGCCAGTTTCTTATTCTCCTCATAATGGAGAAACTTGTTTTATAATGTAGAATAGTCTGAAAAAAAGGGATATTTGTCTTTCTGTGGTTCCTCTTTTAAGTTTCTCAAAAGTGATCGGCGATTCGATTGCACATTTTACAAGATCCATTTCAGCTGTCTCAAGCTGAGAGTGAGTCTTAAGGCTTGCAGGACTGAAAGCCGTTTTTCTCACAGCCGAATACTCCATCACACGACACACTCGGGGCCACTTCATGTGAAAATCACAATTCCAATTCAGCCTGCAGTGACTCAGTCCACCACATTTTAATTCACGAGTTTATAAAAATACCATAAATTTCCATTATTCAGTTAACTTGCTTAATGCTGTGTACACACCAAAAGATTTTTTACATCTTATAAGATTTTCAAAATGTGATAGACCACAAACATGAGGATAAAAAAATCCTAGATTTAACCGTTTTGCTCCTATAGTGTGTGGTGTGCCATGATGTGACAAACAGATTTTCAACCCGAGTCTCGACTGTGAACACAGGAAATCTCACGAGACTTCAGAATAAGCATTGCAGACAATGTGCGGGAAGAAATTGCAATGATAATGTTTGGAATGATATTCACCGAAATTTCACCAAAAAAAATAAATAAATAAAGAAAAGGTCCTGGAGACAGCGGGGACATGGTCTGTACAAGTTACAGAGGTGAGCAATGGTCTCAAAATCACACATATATATAATTGTTGTTCTTAGTCTCTCTTGGAAAGGAGATCATTTTCTCTTTGAAATTGCCTTATTAAATACACTTTAAGTAATTGTTATCAGATCTTACATCACTCTTTGAGAAAATGATCATTGCTTTCTGACTGGATATTGTTTTGTTTCACGTGATAATCTCCAGAGCGTGCACGCTTTTGTCCTCTGGGTTCCCCCCACACATCAGGATTTCTGATCGTAAATATTAAACATGTGGAATATTTACTATTCGCTATCGGGGCAGCTCCGAGTTTCTTACGATCAGGTTCGAGGACTCTTAACACACCTCACACCAAGGGAAAATCTGATAAGATAATCTGTAGAACCGTCAAGATAATCGGGACATAGCTAGGATTGTCAGAAGCGAGGAAATCGGCCTAAAATCAGCCCGATTATCTTTTGGTGTGTACCCAGCATAAGTGGGAAATTAATAAAAAGTCCTCTCATGCCGCCTATCGCGACAAGTTGGGTACACACCAAAAGCTTATTGGGCTAATTTGGGGCCTATTCCCCCCCTTCTGACAATCCTAACCATGTCCTGATTATCTTGATGGTTCAACATGTTTAATATTTACAATCAGGAATCCTGAGGTGTGGGGGGATCCCAGAGGACAAACGTGCGAACGCTCTGGAGATTATCACGTGAAACGAAACATTATCCAATCAGAAAGTGAGATGATGGAAGACAGAAGGAGTCATGGAACAGCAAAGTGAAATTGATGTGGACAGCAGAGATGGAGGATCAGCTTGTTGATTTGTTTATACAATATGTCATGTATAAAACCATTCCAAATACTATAATTGCAGTTTCTTCATGCATACTGTCCGCCATGCTTATTCTGAAGTCTCGCAAGATTTTGTGAGATTTTTTTGTGTTCACAGTTGAGACTCTGGTTGAAAATCTGTTCGTGTGTGGTGTGTCACATCATGGCACACCACACACTATAGGAGCAAAACAGTTAAATCTAGTATTTTTTTATCCTCATAAGATTTTCAAAATGTGATAGACCACAAACATAAGATGTAAAAAATATTTTGTATGTACCTACTACCCAGCAAAAGAATCATGATGATCGCGGTTCGCAATTTTTCATTTGTTGATATCTGATCATTGACAAAATATTAATTTAATACACAACGCTACACATGAACACAATCAGGAACAACAATTATTATTCAAAATTGAGAAAATACATTGTACTTTAACGACTTCTGCAATGCAGTTTTTTCAGACGAGATTGTTATGGTATTCCCTGTGGGAGTTGGTATGGTATATGGTAGCCTAATATCATGTAGCATGTTTCTCAATTTATATAATCTCTTGACATGTCAGTGCCATTTCAAAGGGCCCTTTGGATTGAAGGGGTTCTACAACTGATGGGACATTTTGTTAAGGTTTAATGTTTCGTTTCAAAGCATAGTTTTTGGTCCCAAACCCTGTTATTTATATGGCAGTCTATGTGACATTCTCAAGCCTCCTTGTTTTCATCAAATTATCTTAAATTGTGTTCTGAAGATGAACAAAGCTTTTACGGGTTTGGAACGACATAAGTGTAAGTGATTAATGACAAAATTCTAAATTTGGGATGGAGTAACCCTTTAAGACTAAAACTCTGAGCAGCCTTATACATACTGTTTCTGCTTGTGCTCGAGAATGAATGGATGCAAAATCTCCAACTAACAGGTAGGCCTACAGTCAAATAGTAGGCTATCATAAGTCGCCTAAAGCATTGTGGCATCTGAGGCCATGATGTTGCGTTACTTTTGGAAGGGGAAGGCAAATTAAACAGGAGAAAGGTTCAAAATCAAACACTATCTAGTAATTAAAATAATATCCTATGTCCAGCTAACAAAATAAATGTCCCCAGGACGTCCCCTAAATGGCCTCTGTGAACGTCCCCCTCTGAATGTCATTTTATTTGACTTTTAGGCTAATCAAAGACAACAGACACGTTGTATTTAAATTCAACAATTGTAAATATGCAATGCTCTTTTCGCGTGCGTGTGTGTGTGTGCGTGTGTTGGTGGATGGGTGTGTGCCCGCGTTTCTCTGGTTGTCAGCTGTGGTTAGTCCGATTGTCATGATCCTGGTATTCTCTCTCTCTCTCATTAGCCTCTCATTACACGCACTCACACTCTAGCTCATTATCCTACTCACCTTCAGCTGCTTTCCATCACCTCATTCCTGTGCTCTCTCCGCACCGGTTTCCTACCTTCGCTGATTAGACGCTCTATTTCTAGACTTTCCCTTCCTCTGTTCTTTGTCAGATTATTGCCTGATGTTACGTATCCAAAACCATCCTCCTTACCTCTGTATAGTCCTGTTGTGTCATGTCCCGTCTGAAGTGTGAACCTGATTAATAGCCTTATCACCTTGCCTCTGCTCTGTTCATCCTCCAGTTACGTGAGTGGTCCACGGTTGGTGTATCCGTGCTCTGAATGCACCCAGCCACTCTCTCTCTCTGCCTCCCGGGGTTTTCCCGTGGCCGGCCCAGACTGCAGTGTTCTGTTGCTTCTCTGTTGAAAGACTTTCTGTTCCTGTGGGGCTGAGACTATTATCAGTTGGAGTTATTACCCAGAGACTTTGTGTTTGATCATACTGCCTCGACCGCTACCTGTGTTTCCTTCTGATTACTGAGATTCTTCATTAAACTGTCAAAATCGCCTTCTGCTTTTGGGTCCTCTCTCCTTATTACTGACAGAATAATCTGACCACTAATGGACCCAGCAAAGGAGAGTCCCCTTCAGTCCACACTCTAACTCCAGGGAGCCATGCTAGGCCGTCATGAGGTGGAGCTGACCGCCGATCGCAACGCAATGGACTCCCTCGCGGCTCGTATGACTGAGATGTCGTAGGAGCTTCTTCACCTTCGCCTCGAGTCATCCAGAGAGCAGGACGCGCAAGAGCCCAGAATCAACAACCCACCATGTTATGCCGGTGAGCCCAGGGAATGTCGTTCATATCTGACCCAGTGCGAGGTTGTCTTCCCGTTACAGTCGTCCACATATGCCAGTGAACGCTCCCGCATCGCCTTCGTCATCTCCCTGCTGTCCAGCTGGGCACGAGAATGGGGAACAGCGGTATGGAACTCCGACGCCAACTGCCTCACTCGTTATTCCCTCTTCAGGGAGGAAATGCTGCGGGTCTTCAACCGTTCTGCGTATGGGGCGGGGGCTTCCCGGCAGCTGTCCACTCTGCATCAAGGAAGAGGGACAGCAGCAGATTTCTCGGTCGAGTTTCACACCTTATCCGCTTCCTGCGACTGGAACGAATCAGCCTTGGTCGCCCGTTTCCTAGAAGGGCTCCGTGCCAATATCAAGGATGATATCCTCGCACGCGAAGTTCCCACCCGTCTGGACCCTCTGATCCACTTGGCCATCCGAGTGGAGAAGCGCTTTGAGGTACGTCGCCGCAGTCGCTACCAGGAAGGACCTCTTTCCTCCGCCCCTACACCGCCCCCCAGCGCTGACTCTGAGCCCATGTAGTTGGGTGGACGCCGTATCTCCGCGGCCGAATGCCAACGCCGCATCATGTCTCGTCTGTGCATGTACTGCGAATCTGCCTCTCACCTGGTCTCCACCTGTCCGGTAAAAGCCAGCACTCACCAGTAGAGAGAGGGTTACTGGGGAGCGCTTCAACCCTAGACCCTCCGTCACGCACATGCACTTCTTTCTCTGCCCTTCTCCACTGGGCGGGTTCCTCTGCCTCTTGCACAGCCTTGGTTGACTCAGGAGCCGAGGGGAACTTTGTGGATGAAGCCTGGGCTCGTGATCAGGGGATTCCACTCATAGAACGCAGGGACTTCACACCTGTCCATGTCCTTGATGATAGTATCCTCTCTAGAGTGCGCTTTGCCACAGCTCCGGTGAGGCTCTAGAGAAGTGTCTATCCGATTCGCTAGAGGCAGGTACCATCGTCCCTTCCTCCTCCCCTGCCAGTGTGGGTTTTTTCTTTGTTAAAAAGAAGGACGGTTCTTTACGCCCCTGTGTACATTATCAAGGGCTGAATGACATCACGGTCAAGAACCGTTATCCTCTGCCGCTCATGTCATCCGCCTTCGAGATTCTGCGATCTTCGATCTTTTCGAAACTAGACCTTCGTAATGCTTACCATCTTGTCCGCATAAAGGAGGGGGACGAGTGGAAGACGGCGTTTAACACACCCTTAGGTCACTTTGAAAATGGTGTCCTTCACTTCGGTTTAGTCAACGCTCCCGCCGTGTTCCAGGCATTAATTAACGATGTTCTCAGGGATATGTTGAACATTTTCATCTTTGTCTATCTCGATGATATTTAAATTTTTCCCCCTCTCTCCAAGTACATACCCAGCACGTTCGTCAGGTCCTCCAGCGACTTCTCGAGAATCGACTATTCGTCAAGGCCGAGAAGTGTACGTTTCACGCTCAATCCATTTCCTTTTTGGGGTCTATAATTTCTGCGGAGGGCATTGGCATGGATCCCTCCAAGGTCAGGGTGGTCACCGAGTTGCCAGTCCCTGATTCGTGGTTGCGCTTCAACATTTTTTGGGCTTTGCTAATTTTTACAGTTGATTTATCCGTAACTATAGCCTTATCGCCGCCCTGTTAACTGCTCTCACGTCTGCCAAGGTCCGTTTTCTTTGGACTGAGGAAGCTCAAGCCGCCTTTGATCACCTAAAACTCCTTTTTACATCCGCACCTATCTCAAAGACCCCCAACATCTCCAGACAATTCATTGTAGAGGTTGACGCGTCAGAGGTGGGCATGGGAGCCATCCTCTCCCAGCACTCACTCTCTGATGAGAAAGTCCACCCCTGCGCTTATTATTCACATCGCCTAACCCCTGCCGAACACAATTACGATGTCGGTAATCGCGAATTATTAGCGATCCGCCTTGCCTTAGGAGAGTGGCGTCACTGGCTTGAGGGCGCTCCTGTCCCGTTCATTGTGTGGACAGATCACAGAAATTTAGAGTACATTCGTTCGGCTAAGAGACTCAATGCTCGACAGGCTCGCTGAGCTCTTTTTTTCACTAGCTTTGACTTTTCTATCTCCTATCGTCCCGGTTTGAAAAACCTTAAACCAGACGCGCTTTCGCGGCAGTTCGCTTCACCAGAGGATGTTCCCACGGAGGAGGAAATCCTTCCTCAGAGCATGGTGGTGGGTGCAGCTTTCTGGGGAGTCGAACGATTGGTCAAACGCTCTCTGGCCCACACTGTCACTCCCCATCTTTGTCCTAGGGGTCTGTTATTCATTCCCCCCTTCCTTTACCCAAGCTCCTGTCCGCTAAAGAGACAACCCAAATTGTCGTCGACCAGATTTTTGAAATCCATGGGCTCCCCACGGACATCGTCTCCGATAGGGGTCCCCAATTTTCCTCGCTCTTTTGGAGGGAGCTCTGTCGCTTAATTGGAGCGTCGGTTAGTCTCTCCTCCGGCTTTCGTCCGCAGACTAACGGCCAGGCCGAGCGGACCAACCAAATAGTCAGACGCATCCTTTTCGTAGATAAATACCTTTTCGTAGCTATAATGTCTAATAATATAAAAGTATAAATACCTTTTCGCCCAAACAAAAGCGAAAACTCAAGGCCGTGTCTGTGGAAATCACCAGGATGACCGTTAACTGTCACTATGCAGCTGATCTTTGCCATGGATACATGCTGCGTGCCCTAAAGTGATTCGATCGTGTTGTCTGTTGATTGACACCTGCTTGGATCCATAGACAGTAAAAGAAATGGACACAGCGACCCCATTGGATTCAACGGAGAAAAATTAAGTCAATTACAAGCACGCACTTCCTGGGGGTCGGGCGTACTGCGCAGACTCAATCTGAGATTGATGACGTAGATGTCATGTGAGAATCCTGTAAGTCTTCTAATCGCTGTGTCAGCGTGAACAGGAGCACATTTTGGTAAGTATTCTGATTAATTAACTCCCTTGACTTTATGTCTCCACGTTCCCCCGATTGCCTCATAGACAGTAAAAGATTGCCTGGGAGCTTCTCCTCCTGTCCATACGGTAATTTATCCACTGTGCGACAGAGAGTTGCTGGTTATGACGCAATCATTAGCCTAAACTGCTTCTACGGGACCATAACGTAAGATACAAGGTAATGGAGCCTTTTATACATTTTCGTGTTTGTTTAGAAATAATTAATGGACAAATGGAGTCTTTAAACGACTCAGATGTAAAGTTATTCGCTGTCAAAGTGACGCCAAAATGAATGGGAGTCAGTGGAATGCTCACAGCAGGTAGGGGTCCGCGAGCCAATGGTGGCGCCCAGGGGTGCTTCAAAAAAATATGAAACCCTGCCCCACTGCTTGGATCCTATCTCCCAATGTGGCTATGACCATTTTTTTTCTTTTTTTCTTCTTTTTTTAGGCTGCATGTAGTATAGCAGTCTTAAATGCAATAACTTAAATTATACATTTCCTAAATAACTTTTCTTGTCGGCTTACATAACAGTTTAATACGTAAATGGAAAGAATAAATTTATTTGTCTGTGTTATTTTCCACTTTGTTTTCTTCATGTTTTCCTTGGCTGCATTCATCACTGTAGAATGACATTCTAGAGCTCCTGGGATGTATCCTTATTTTCTTCATTCATTGGGAATGCATAAACCTAATTGTAGCTATATGTTCAATTATATTATTGAAGGGTATCATGATTTTGATGTTTAAATTCTGAAGACAGACTCCTGATTTGATTACATTTTTAATTAGATAAGTTACTCCAATTTTCATTTTCCAGAAATTACAATTATTAATTTAACATTAACTTCATTTTACTATGTATTCAAATCTATTATACTACAGTAAAAAATAATTATATAAATTGCAAAAAAAAAAAAAAAAAAAAATGCATTCTATTATCACAGTAAAAAAAAAAGAAGTATTTTGTTTTAAGGAAGGATACCCTTTAAAATTCAATATGGGCTTATATATTTTAGTTTAATTTTGTCAGCTCTCTTTGTCTGAGTTGCAAGGTGTCAGGTCATGTGTTGGGAAGGTTACTTTGGAAATGTAATAGGTTACAGATTACAATTGACCCTATATTAAATGTAATATGTAGTATAACTGTTACAGTGACTTATGTAATGTAAGTGTAATTTAATTTAACTTTTTTTCAGTAACTGTAACAGATTACAGTTACATTTATTTTGCAATTAAATTTAGTAACATTAAACTGCCCAACTCTGGTCAGGTCTGATGATAAAGGATAAATGCCTGGATTTTTCAAGCGTTGACTTGGACGAAAACAGGGACGTTCGCAACGCAAACTGGCTCGTCAAAAAGAGGACCAAATACGGACATAAGTGGACGTCCTCCGAACGTCCGTCCGTGAACGTTATAAAGCGGACGTACCCCGGCCCGGCCCTAAACGGACGTTCGGAACGTCCTGGGGACGTCCTCTGTTTGCTGGGTGTAGCCTACACTTATTTTTGTTGAAACAAAATTAAAGAGATTGTGCCCTAACATAAGTTTGCAACACGAGCTTTTTACCTTTTCCCCAAATGTAGGATGCCTATAAAAGCATTTGATAGACGTACATGTAAAACAGAATGCATCTAAAAGCGCAATTCACCCAAGCTATACTTTCAGTTCCATTGAGACAGAAATTCTTGTCACAGGCAACAGGCAAGTAAATATAGCCTACCTACCCGTAGTAGTTAGTAGGCTATTTGCTCATATCCGCACATAAACGCGGGATCATCGGGACACAATGCGTCATAATGCCGATCAAAACATACCTTGTACATTCACGACTTTCGTAATTGTTTCAAAGATGGTCTCCTTATTACAGTATTAACTTAAGGGATTTGAATAAGATCAGTATTTCTCAACCTTCACTATCAATCTCCGCGGATTTACTCATTAATATACATGAAGAACGGTCCAATTATTACTCAGTAACCGTTCATGGTTATTGGCATCTACACGATTACGTTCTAAATATAACCTGTTCGACCTTAAATTGTTACTGCCAGAAGTTTAATAGAGGTAACACACCATATTCGAGAGGGGAATGTAATTTGATATTAAATGTTTATATATAGGCTATTCCAAATAAATAAATGAACGAATAAATACATTGTCTACACTGTTACGGTTAGCCTACTAGATACATAGTTTAATATATTTATACATTAAGCTTTTAAATATATATATCAAAAAGTGCATTAAATACGTATGATAATGCAATGCTTCTAGACGTCATGAATCTGCCTAAACTTTCCACCAGAGGTCTCTGTCGCATAACAGATTTTCTGTGGCTTCCTATCTATAAACGGTCTTGAACACTGTTGACCTCTTCATTTGCTTTTTGCATTGGCGTGTTAGGAGGCTCAGGTGGTGTTGCATTTACAGCAAAGACGACACGATGACCTTTACTGAAAAGCTTCTGTTAAATTGAGAGTCTGACAATAAATTAATGTGAAGGAGGAGACTGGGGTCATAACCTGTGACTACCTCATTGAAAGAAAATTGTGGAACAGATGTGACCGTTACTGCAAAGATAAAGCTCACAGTGAGATCTGGGTCTATTCGCACAATATATAGGCCTTTTTGCTGTCTGTTTTCACACTGGCCTCAGGAAACAATGTACAACCAAAGATTTCAGTTTATGTTAAATGTTTCTATTTCAAAGGGGCTTGACCAGGTGTATAAGCAATACCCTTTACAGACTACACTAAAATATAGAGTTAAATAGCTGTGTGAATGAGAAAGACAGTATGAACCCCATTAAAAACACTGACATCCATTTTGTTTTGCTTATAACTAGTTTCCTGAAAGATGTTTGGTCTTTTTGTTAATGTATGTTTGATTAACTAATACAGACAAACACATCTTTATCATTTTCTGACTGAATGCAAACCATCTGACCTACTGTTGATAGTGTGATGTGATGCATTTCGGTTGAGATGATGGGAAGAACAAGGAGTGAAATAGGGAAATTCTAATCAGTGTAGCTTCGTCAGCATAGTCCTTATCTGCTGTTTCTGTTTACTGAAGCCCTCTGTTCTGCCATTATTTTCAACCCCCAGTTGAGATTTGCTAGCGTGTGTGCTTGTTCCGTTATATCGAGTGCTATGAGTTTTATT
Source organism: Carassius auratus (assembly GCF_003368295.1). Classification (NCBI taxonomy): domain Eukaryota; kingdom Metazoa; phylum Chordata; class Actinopteri; order Cypriniformes; family Cyprinidae; genus Carassius; species Carassius auratus. The sequence goes on along the minus strand of NC_039261.1, from coordinate 28,804,117 downwards.
TTGAAACCTATAGCTTTTGTTTAGAGAGTCTTAAGCGACCGTTGGGGATAGATATCTCACTAAAACAACTTTGAAAGCCTATCTCTCTTACACAAGCACACACATGCATCGGTACACTGTGTTCCCGAGAAAGACACGTCTAGCTCCTTTAGAATGTTCTGCCCTGCCTCAGCACTATTTCCCAGCTACGTGTGCTGCGTGGCACATGTAACATCATGACATCTTATCCATCTTAAAAAAGATCAGTTACATTTGCAGCAGTTGTACACAATACATACAGTGTATTTTGCAAGTGGATAATAATAGTTTGAATATAACCCCCCCCCCCCCCCCCCCCCCACACACACACACTATTATTAGAATAAGTTGTAGTATTATACACCCAACCCAAACAAAAATGTAAAAATATCATACTTGCTTGTACTAGCCTACTACTACTGATTATTATTACAATTTTTAGTATTTCTATTGTAACTAAGATGTCTTTATGCATTCATACTGTGTTCGTTTATTAAAGTCTGTGTAATTGCAATATTTTAGACCAAGTAATGATGCTTTCATTTTTCTAATCACAACTCTGTGTTTAGATTTCTTACTGATAATATTTCAGGAATCATGTAGTGTGTTTCCTATCCACTATCCACAAAGGTTTTGAATTGTTTGGTTTGAGCAGATTGTTTCCACAGTTCACTCAAACACTACATCGTTTGCAGAGGTTTTTTCACACACTTACATGTAATTTATAAGACAGAAAACTAAAAATATTACTAATTGACATATTTACATGTAATCCATTTATCATGTCAGCTCTTTATTGTGCGCATGTGGAGCGGCTTGAATGAGCTAGTCTTCTGGTAAATACAATATAAATAGCTACATATATCAAAGAATAGTATCAAAATATTAGGACATTTAAAAAAAATTTAAGTACTGCATGAAAGGCTACAAATGCAAATGATTCTGACTGGACATGGAACCATTTTGGTTATGATGGTGTTTGTGAAACTTTTATTGTCACTGATATAGTGTAACGTAAGGCTAAAAGTATTTCAACATTTGAACAGAGAGGCGCTACTGCTGTCCATACTGAAATGTCAGCTGTAAAAATCCTGATAAACCAATCACAAGACTTAATTAGCATCTTTTTTTATTAAAATGCATTGTAAGTCAGATGCAGTTCTTGTGTAACTTTGTGTTGTTGATGTGTGCTCCTACAGATACAGGATGAGTCAGAGTTGGCCAGCACACCAGGCCAAAGGATCAGCCACTGCAAGAGCTGGTGGTGGAGAGCAAGGAAATAACAGGCGATAACCATCTGTCCTGTGCTAATGTGAATGATGTGAGATAGTTTGTGTAAAGTCACACTTATTCACATGCTGATAACCTCTGAGTGTGCAGTGGGGAAGGAGTGGGAAACCTCCTGTGAGAAATCACCAGCTGAAGAGTTTCTGGAAGAGCGCGTCACATTTGTATGTCGCAGATATGCACAAATCCAGGTAACACATCCAGGTAACACAATCTATAAACAAACAAGAGTTTCACTCGCTGACTAGAGTGAATGTGATATTTTTTCTTTAACTTTCTGATTGTTGCACATTAGCAAGTGCATTGCATCAATTGTTTACCTTTTTTAAATATTTTTTAATAATAAATTTAAATATTTATATAAGAGAAAGCATGTACCTACTTGAATAAAAAATCCTACCTAATTTTGGTAATAATATAAAAAAATTATAATGAATCCAACCATTTTCTGGATCAGTTGAGCTACATAAGGTGCTTATTTACTTATAAATAAATAGATAAAACATTAAGGCTGTAAATCATTTCCAAATAAAAATATTCATCTTGGCATTTCTAGGATCATCTAGAATCTGTCACTGTTGGTAAATCCGTTGTCTCTGTTAATCACTATGTGGGTGAGTTTTGTGTGTCTCTCATCAGTACTGATCGTTTTTAATGTGGGCGTCTACGGTAATTGTTCATCAGCCACAGTTGCCACTCATTACCTGCTCCCTATATATTGCCCTGATATTGTTGTAATATAATTTCCACAAGTATAATAAAGAACATAATGTGGAGGAGTATCTTGATGCTCCAAAAATGAAAAATGCTTACACAGCTTATGAGAGGTTATTTATGTCTTATGATAAATATGATTACTTGGCTTGGATTAAATGTATAAAATAACAGCCAGAACTCCAACAAAGCCTACCATAAATCCTTATTGTGAAACTTCAAAGATGGATAATATGTCAACAGGCAAAAAAAAAATTAGTCTTGGAGACCGTAATACATGGAGGAATTTCCTTTCGGGTGAAAATCTAACTCCTGAACTGATTATTGCACAAGTCTCTCTCTTTTTTTTTATGGCATCTTTTTCAGCCGTATTGTGAAATGACTTGCAGGTGCACTAGAAAGTGTGTTGTGTTCTTTTCCTGTCAGAAAAACAGTGATGGTGTTCTTGTGTTTCTCAGTACTCTATTCTTAAAGGCCTGGTTTAGCCAGATGGCAGGCAGGGTGGTACAGTGTCTCCCTTTCACAAACCAAGTCAAACACTGGCCTCGACCATTTAGCTCTCTATTTCTGCAGGCCTCGTGCCCGAGCACGAGAACAATGTGGGTTTGAAGCCTCCTGAGTTTCCCTCTGCCAGACACCAACAGGAATGAGAAGAATTCCAAGTTATTAGAGGGAGAAAGATCATGTTCTGTGGATTAGTGGAAAGGCTAAAAATACTTTGATCTCCTAACGGACTAGTAGTCTTGTATCTTGGAGGAAATGCTGTATGCCGCACATTTTTAAGGCTATAAACTTTAGTGGAGAGAGAAGAATTTTGGAGAGTGATCAGTCTGGAGCTGGGTGGCCAGAAAGCACACCTCTTTGTGTGTCAGCGCACACACCGATATGGGATTTTTAGATGCAGCACAGTTAGTTGCTCACAAACTTGCGTCCAAGTCCTTCTGACTACTAATGTCTAATTAAAACTTGAACAAAGAGATTAAATTAGGCCCTTAAAGATTATTCTCCTGATTAAAGGCAGTGGTGCATGCTTGCATTACCTTTTGATTGTAGGTTGGCATAGAGTCTTTACAGCTAATCACCTTTTCGCTTGAGTTTAGTTGTGCATAATCAAATGGTGCATTCAAATCACTTTGGTCAGAGATGTACCTTTTCTTTGAAAAACACAGCAATATTTAATTATTTGAACTCTACTTCTACAAAATGATACATAATGGACTTCAGGTGTGTATTTTTTTCAGGTGTTATTATTTATTTTTTTTATTCAATTCAGGAAGGTGAATCATTTACAGAATACTATCATATTTTGTACATGCTAGTTTTATTGTAATAAAAAAAAAACATTAATTTCAACAAATGTATCATCTATACAGACCACATCCATTGCATGCCATATTTTCTCACTGATATGCCCCCAACTCGGAAATTCAGGGCTAAAGAAATGACGAGTTAAACACACATGAATGCCACCACAAATTACAAGCAGTAAACTATGGACTTTCTTTAAAGCAATAGTTTATTCAAAAATTCTAATTTGCTGAAAATTTCCTCACCCTCAGGTTATCCAAGGTGTAGATGAGTTTGTTTCTTCATCAGAACAGGTTTGAAAAAATTCTCTGATCCTCTTCAGTGAATGGGTGCCGTCAGAATGACAGCTGATAAATCAGTACAGTACAGAGTACAGCATCACAGTAATCCACAGATAATCCACATTGCTCCAGTCCATCATCTGATGCCTTGGGAAATGAAAAAAAAGTTGCATGGTTCTAATAAATGGATCCAACTTAAAGGCATTTGAAGTGGTCAAAATACAAGTCAATAATCCATAATAACACTTCCTGTAGTGAAAAATTCCTCTCACATCAAAATCTGCCAACATAATTATTTAGAGCAGTTTTGGACTGTTAGAGCTTGTAAACGGTATTGATATGTGCATATTTCTTACATGATTCAGACATTTTCAATGGAGAGAGCTATATTATGGATAGAGGACGCTTTATATATTTAAAATATTTAAGTTGTTGGGAACGGTTTGAGGTTAAAATGTCTTGGATGGATTTGTTTTTATACAAACATACACCTTTTCACTTTGCAAAATGTTAAATGATGGACTGGAGTCATATGGATTAGTTGTAGATTATTGTAAAGGTTTTATGAGCTCAAGAAGATCTTCTGACAGCACCCATTCAATGCAGCAGATCCATTGGTGAGCAAGGGATATGATGCAAAATTGCTTCAAATCTGTTCTGATGAAAAAACAAACTCATCTACATCTCGAAAAATATTTATGAGTAATCATTACTCTGCAGTGGCATTTATGTGCATTCAACTTGTAAATACAATCTTTCCATCATGACTTGAACGCACCAAGTCTTTCAAGTACCGGTAGCACAGTAGAGTGAATGGATTGTATGAAAAAAACCTTCAAATGAGATTGTGGCGAGTGGGGCGGGGCCGAGAGGCGTGGGAACGAGGAGTGAGGCCAGGTGTTGTGATTGAAGATGAGCTGCACCTGCGCCCCACCGCCAGTATCGAGTCCCATGTAGGAGATGGAAGGATATAAAACTGGAGCGACGACTGTGAAGGAGGAGAGAGGACCAGGCCTGGGACATTAGGGGCTGGTGCGCTGTTTTGTATTTATTTTTCAATTATTAAAATGTTTTGATTGTCCGCCGGTTCCCGCCTCCTTCTTCCCGATGTATATGGAGTTTTAATATCGTTACAGAGATGTCAAACACTAACACCACAGAAGCACAATTCTCCAGCATGCCAATATTTGGCTGAAGGCTGGGCTTTGTAACAACTGTTGCTAGTAATGCATAGCAACACTCTTGGAATGTTTCATTCCATAACATCCATATGTGCATGCATACTTCAGCACTTTGTAGATGCTGACACATATCCCTGTGGGCCATTGACCACCCCAAATAGCTTGAATAGCTCTGGTAATGCACTGCCCTTTGTGGCTTACCAGTCAACGTATTTGAGAAAGTTAAAGTAGTGCAAATGTTTTCTTGTCAGACCCTTAAGCATGGCTAATGTCTAATTTGTGTTTACAGGGGAGGTTAAGTGTGGCTCTCCTATGTGGTAATACTGAAAGTCACTCACTTAATATTTTCCCTTAGAGGAGAAAAACAGAACCAGGGTCCACGAAACATCTGTATCCTCCAAAGATTTGTCAAAAGTAACCAGTGGAATTTTTACATAACGTGGCTTCCCAGTGTAGGAAATGAGTCTGTTTATGTGGTTAAACCATTTTCATTGGAGATTTTCAGTGGGAAATTTCAATTTAGAGAACTTTCAATGACTTTTTATGTTAGGGATGAGTAAAACCACATTTTGTTTCCAATCCAAGACCAGTTATTTCTTATATCGATACCACTTATACCTCTTTTAAATTAACTGCTTTCTGTGATATCCAAAGATAAAATGGATATTACCAGTTTACCGTTTAAAAGCCATTTGTAAGACAGGCCTAAAATGTAAATGATTAGATAATTATTATTATTACTATTTTTTATTTATTAACCCTGTAAAGCTGACATATGATGTAAAAAAAACAAAAAAAACATCAACGTTTGTTGACCCATTAGACAAAATATAAAAGAAAATGTAAAAGAGATTGCATAAATGTTTTTTGTTTGTATCATCTACATCCATACGTCAGGATTTTATGGGTTATATTGTATGATATAACATGGTGTTCATGTCTGAGAAGGAAAAACAGGAAACATTTTATTCAGAAGACCAAAACTGAGCAGAAATATGCAATTAGGTGCTGTTATTTATTTATCTGTCTGTTGTACCATAATATGGATCATGTATAAGTTCATCTTCAAGTTATTCTTATACTGCTGATTCATGAAGAAATCATCATTCTGCGGTGTTATGTAAGATGAAAATAAACCTGACTTTAACCTTTGACCTTTCAGCATTGATCCCTGTGTTCAAATAAGTAAAAGAAAACAAATATATTTTTGTATCAATATCAACAATGTTTGTCAGCATCAGTATCTTAAGTACCTATAGTTCAAGATTGAGCCACCCATCATGATTCTGTGTCACTCAAGAAGATGTCTGATATCTGATGTCACTGACCAAAACAAACAAACAGACAAAAAATCTCCATGAATACATCTTCAGATATCTTTCCTATATAAGGTTTCACCAGGCAAAAGTGATGCTGTCTCCATCTGAATTGTACAATCAGTATTGGTCCCATAGGAGCATCTTATAACCGCTTCTCCTGGATTTCCAGAGGTGTGTCCCGCCAGGTTTGGCTGAGGGCCACGTTTCATGAGATGGCTATATGTAATCCCAAGCCCACCCTGATCCTGTCAACACCCAGTGTCCATTGCTCCTGGAAATGCTTTCCTGGTCTCCAATGTGTGACTCCTCGGCTTCTGGAAGTGATGATAGCCTCAGATTGATTTTGTACTGTATAGCAATTTCAGAGAGATAGCATATGTTTAGAAGATGTAACCTAATTACCAGGCAATATCATAAATCATCAGATGCAATGTAAGTCTCGTGTGATGTAATACATGGACAGAAGGTACCGTGGTGGAATGTGATGGGAATTTCAGCTCAAAGAGAGGACAATATGAGGCCATATCACATATCAGTGTTGTGGTTCACCTTGCATGATTACATTTCAGATTAGATGCTGAATTTAACACAGAGAGAGGGATAAATTTATACCCCCGGTTTCACAGACAAGGCTTAAACCTAGTCCCAGACTAAAATGTAAGTATGAGCTGTATCAACTGAAAGAAACTTGAACTGATTGATCATTAAATATATCAGTGCCTTTGTTTTGTCTCAAGATGCACACCAGTAATGTGTTTTCTAATGCACGTTTATGAAAAATTACTTAAATGTCCTACTTAACTACCTAATCCTGGTAGTCTAATCCCTGTCTGTGAAACCAGTCCTTAGTCTTTTTAACGACATGCACTGTATAAAGGTTATAGATCACGTAATTTTCGCTGACTAACAACTTTCAATTTAATTAGCTGAACAATCGCTGTGAACAATTCCTTCTGAATTTTAGGACAATGGGTTAAAATAGGCGGGTTGTAAATAAGGAGGTGTGTCTTGTGCGTAAAGGGGCGGGGCTGGAAGAGTTCCTCACCCTCGTGTTTGAAGCAGTCAGCTGAGCCCAACTTGTGCGGACGCGGCTCTAACCTCGTACAACATGCAGGATCACAACGCAAACATTTAACCCTGTGCACTTTTTTGTCATTCCAACGTGTACAGAAAACAATCTAGTCAAACACCGTTTCTTTTAATTCCATTTTGCCGTTCTTTCCCCGTGAAGAATACCGATTTGGAGGTGAGTATTCCAGACTGTTTGGATGGATGGATGGGGGCTGTGTTGAAAACATGGTTTCGTGCTCATGCTATATCTATAGATATACGGATGTAATTTACGAATATGCATTTATTAAGCGTTTTGTAATGTAATTCACTGCCAAAACATACCCATCAACAAAGGAGTAGCTCATATATTTCATAATAGGGTCGATTTAAAGGAAACTTGCTATTTATGAATGAGATGCATGCATGCTTATAAGTTTTATGAGTGAAACTAGTTTTGATCATAGAGTCTGGTTTGCAGCCAATACCGGTAAACTTTGCGCACGGTGTTTACAAACAACTTCAAGAGTGCATTTATTTTTAGATCGTATTTATAGATTTACTTCTAGTTCGTGCTTACGGTGTAGACATCTTTTCCTTAGGGCTGGGAATCGAGAACCGTTTAAAAAAAATTACTGGAACCGAATGATTTACATGATGTGATTTTCATGAAGGAAATCGAACGATGCGAACTGTTCTGAACTGTTGACAGTTTTTAACGCACTAATATTCGTTAAATAACCGCTACTAAAAAGCGCAAAACACAAGTCTTTAACTTAAAGTGAATAAAATAAATAAAAAACGCACACCCGTTCATAGTCCTGTTCGCCAATTGAATGAATCTTGTGAGGTGTGGTGGGAGCTTTCATACACTTGCACTTCAACCCTGGACCTTTTTTTTTGTCAATCTGTGGATTTTTTTTAAGCGAATCAACATCCGCTACTTTGCCCGATTCCAGAGCAGCGAATGAATCGGTTCTTTGTAGTGATTCTGAATCAACTGGAGCGGTTATGAAGAGAAGTAAAAGTTACTGCGCTATGGTAATGGCTGGATGTTCATTTGGCTGTTAAAGATAAATATGCAGGTTAGTTTGATCAATGAAAAGTTACCACGTTTGTTTGTTTTTTATTTAAAGTGGTCATATGAAGTAGCTAAAAATAATATTATTTTGGAGTAATGCCATGTGTTTAAGGTTGAAAAAACATGATTTCCCACATACTGTAAATCATTGTTGCTCCTATATGCCCTGCCTTTCTGAAATGTATAGATTTTTTACAAAACTCATTGATCTGAAAAGTTAGGTGTATGCTGACTGGCCAGCTATCCAGTGCATTGTGATTGGCTGAATTCCTCAAGCTTGTGATGCAAATATTACGCCCATTACCATACAGTGATGCTGTGTGTCCTGGCGCAACAAGACAAAACCAGTAAAACCCATTACAAATGAGGCAATTGTCGCATCCAGTGGGGACATTATTACTGATTATAATTACTTGTACTGTCTTTTTACTCGTTGCGTATCGTGCCTAGTAAACATAAAACCCATGTCTGCATTTGTGATTAGAGAAACGATAAACAACAAGCGCTACTCTACACTGATCAAAACTCGCATTTATAAAGTGAGAATAAAAGTTACCCCTCCTTTCAGTGCATGAACATTTGAGCTGCATTATACAATCTTCCCACATGGTGACGTAGACATGTGGGGGTGCGTTAGAATGAGCCATTTTAGGTAGGAGTGGTTGACTCTTAACTTATCTCTTTGTATTTGAGACTTTAGTCTGTGCAACTTGACAGATCTACATTATGCACCAGAGCTTGTAACACTCCAAAAAGAAAGGACATTTTTAAATCGCATCATATGACCCCTTTAATGTATAGGCTCAGATATTGGATTGCATTTATGCCACCTCTAAAAAGACCATGTAAACAAACCTTTTGATAGAATTTTATTACATTAATTTCTGATTTGAGTTATTCTAAAATCTGACATGATTTCTGTGAAAGCCCTATGATTCCTATACTGAATTTTGATGCAGATGTTGTACATTTGGCCTTACCTTTGTGTTTACATGTGTTTCGGACCATATATTTAGCTTTAAGATAATAGTTATCTCATTTGAGTCTAAAATGCTTGATGTCGATGTGCTATTAGACCATAAACTGCAACATAATCTTACATTATGGGACTGTCCAAATGTTTGATTTGCATGTGTCATAAAATGCTAATTAGCTGTTTTTCATTTCAAACAGTTGTCCAAAGAAATTGTCCAGAAAAGTTATGTAATAATCTTGTACGAGAACGCTCTCTTTCTTTGACACATAAACTAACACAAAGGAGGAGGTGTATCTGTTTTCTTTTTTCAAGGAAGGAAGGGAAGTTGTTCAATGGTTCTCTAACAATAGACTGGCCGAGTGCATGGGTTGGATTTTTAAAGGCATGTTCAGGCACACATATATGAGTTTGTCATTCTCCTTCTCTCAGACACCTCTCAACTAGATATGTGTGGGTTTTATTTGGCAGAGATTCTGCAAAAAGCAATGAAGCAAGACGACAACTCCAAATTGCTGCCTTCAGGGCTAGAGGGTTCAATTTAATGTCATTTCAGTTCACAATTTCATACATCTGGTGTTCACTAAGGGAGGTAAGAATAAGGAGACACTTGATAACATCAAACACGCCAACATATTCTGGTTCAGATGGCACAGATTGTACCTTTTTTTCCACTTATCCCCATATTTTTGGGCATTGGTCTTATCTTTAAGCCAAGATGACATGTCAGATTAGATGTATAGTTGTAGAATTAGGTGTATAGTTTGTTTGAGATGTAGCTTGATGTAACGTTAAGAAGAATTCACACAGAGGTTTGCGACAACAAAACAACCAAAAGTTTTAATTTCATTTCTATATTTTGAAAGAAAAAGTGATATCATTGAACTTCTAATGTCTCTTAATTTCTCTCTTTTTCCTCTCATTTCTCTGATGTTGCAAATTGTCTCCCACCTTCCTACTTAATCTGGCTATGCTCCCTCAATCTTAGGCACCAAATGTAAGCATTCATCCTAAAAATAAGCAAATCAGCATGCACTCTACAATCCTGTGAAACAGCAGTTATCTTGCTTCAAAACTGTGTAAGAGAGAGAGAAAGAAATGATGTGAAAGAAGTTTATGAACTATTATTAGCGTTGGCCAAATGGAGTCTTAGGGGAGAAAGAGAGAATAAGCAAAAGTGCAAACATTTTGACTGAAAGACTAGTGTTACATGTGCTCTTAATTTAACCATTGGTGACTGATCCAAGACCCCATGTGTTTGTTTTGGTCAGACTTGCTGAAGTCTATACAAAAGTGGTTTTGGTCAATCCAAAGCTGTTTTATTTAAAGCAGGAGTTCACTAAAACTACATATGAACTGTCATAACCGATCAAACTCTGCTGGCTTGCATAGACAGTTAGCGGGAACACGTGTCGGTTTTTGTTGCGCTTCAGACTCAGTCTCCAGTCTGATTTTTCATTTTCTCGCTAGCTCTTTTGTTTGTGTGTGGTCACACGGGTGGTCCATATTAGATAGATTCTGACCTGATTTTGGAGTCTTGGAACACACACATACCCAGCTGCCTCCGATGGACCGTCAGTCCGTCACAGGGCACTAGTTCTTTTGATCTCCCCACCGTACCACTGCTAGCTTCCAAAGCTTAACGTCCTTCCATGCAATTCAATACATCACAATGCACCACTCCTCTTTTTGTCCACTGTATTCTTCTGCGGCTCAGCATTATGAACAGGTCAGCCCTGATGGTTGCTAGTCCAACATTCTAACTTTCTTTCACAGCGAAAGCTTAACTTTTTGTCTAACTTGTATCCTTTGAACTATTTTATGTTGACCTTTGACCTGATTCAACCTATTAGTAAGAATTTAAATGTAGGAAAAATTAAGTATCCAATGATAAATATGCAGTATTGGTTAATAATGATAAAACAAATGGACCAAAAACCAACATAGTTTGATGTGTAGAAAATGGATCTTGTCTTCAAGCAACATTCCTTCAAAGTTTTGGGTGTAGTGGAAGACTCTGGTAATTTCTGCCTGTCAGACTGAACTAAGTTGTATTGGAATTTTTAGTTGGGTATGTGGTTATTAAAGAAATACTTATGTCTTTAACTTAAGTGGTTTTTAACTTTAGTTTTTCAGAAATTTGTGATGCAACAAAATTGTTGTTGTTGTTATTATTATTATTTTTGCCAAAACACCCAAACCTGAAATTCAAGAAAGAATTCAGTATTTCAACAGAACAAATTTTACATATTGCTAGTGTAACATCAGTTTTGTTCATGGTAATGTGCATCAACACTAAAGCCTGATTGATATATACTTTTGCTGATTTTAGTGGCCGATATGAGCCTGTCACAGATATATCATTATCGGCAGATATGCCACAGATATAATAATTTTTTTTTAAATTCGAAAACGCAGATAAAATGCTTGTAAATTATGTAATTTTGTGGTTTGTCCAGCAGAGCATGTTCCATTGTTTGGTACTGGTGATCTGGATGAAATGCTTTAAAGTTTAAGTGTATGGAAAACCACTGAGATGCTGAATGGGCATATCTCCGTAACGGCACGGTGGATTCACACCAAATTCAGGGGATCCCTTCAGCTCGAGGGAACAATTTTGAACGCCAAGTCGAGTGTACGTTTCGAAGCCCTGTTTCGAATGAGACCACCCCCTCATCGATAGCCCCCGATCTGGCAATCGCGGTTGGCTACTGACACGCAGAGCATGGCGTTCGAGAGGGCTCCACAAGCTAAAGGGATCCCCCAAATTTGGTGAAGATCTTCACCGTGTTTGCGAAATAGTGACATCCGGCCAACACTTTCACTTTGGTGAGGAGATCTCTTGTTCAGGCAGCAGCCTTCAAATGTTGTCTTATTCAAATGTAAGTGCCCTGCAAAGTGGACTTCACATGATATTCCTCCATGATTCCAGTTCCAAGGGAACATACACGTTACATTCAAAGATTCAATTCATATTTTATTTCTTTATTCATACTATACATTACAATTGTATGAAATTTACCTGTAGCATTTAAAATAAGAAAAAAAGGGTCCTGCAGCATTCAGCACTAACCCCTGTCAAACACTCCTGAACCAGCTAATCAAGGTGTTCATGGTTGGTTAAAAAACTACAAGCAGGTGTGTTGTGTAGGAATTGAAGTGTGCAGGAATGTTGCTCTGCAAAGGCAGGGCTGAAGACCTCGGAACAATTTACATTGTTTGATTTTTTATTTATTTAGACAAAATATAGGTCATATATTGGTTATCGTCTAATCTGTATCATCCCGAATTTATCACTCATTGGGCCTTACATAACAGACAGATACATTACTGCGAGTACAGCTTCACAGACTTGCATGTTTCTTTCTGTGGTATTATCATCCGAGTGGATATTGAAGTCACTGAATTCTACATGTATGTACCACTTTTCACGCCAACATATTGATTAGCCCAGCTGTAACCCTGTACAAAACGATGCAAAGAGGAGCTAGATGAGGCATTTCCCAGTAAACATTATAGTACTTGTTTGCATTTAGAATAGCCAAATTTGGAGTAGACATGAAGCTTAAGGTACCTTTTATCTTGTTGTTGTTTTGTTTTTTTTATCCATTTGACCTGGCTGACCTTGCAAAGGACAATATCCAATGGTGCTGGGTGACTCTTGATGAAAACAAAAAAAAGGTTTCAGAGTGGTTGTCTTGTTCACCTTCCAGAAAGAATGGTATGACTATTATTAAGGAAAGAGGGGCATTTGACCTGTGTTTGTGCACATACTAAAGGGAGGATGAGGACAGGACACTCTAGGCCTTGAAATTCCTTGGAAGACATGATAGGCAGTGCTGGGATTTGTTCACCCTCTTAATTTGCCTCCCTGATAAGACCTTGGTACATCAAGCATTTCACCCATCTCTAAACAATGAGTTTAACAGCTTTGTGTATATTTTTTTCATTATTAAATCTGATTTTGCTTTGCTCTATACACGCATCGGTTCTTGTCGGTTCTTGTGCGGAGTGCTACCCAAAACACTGGTGGACCATATCGGTATGTGGCAGCTTTATGTAGTGTCTGATATCTTAACAATAACAGGTTGGATTACGTAACTGAAAACAATAGAGCCTCTGTCAATCAGCACTCAAAACTATGGGAGGTGAAGATAAATAAACTGGAACCACTTGAACTTGTAAAATCTTCTTTTTTTTTGCAATGGATTTCAACATCAAGTTAGGGCATCTGTCTTTTTTATTCATCGAATCACCAGATGATGCAGAGAATGAACCCTGGTGAACTTAAAAAGTAATGAGGCAGTTACAGAAAGTCGATTTGTCATGCATCTGGACTTCACGTACGCTTTAAAACTTCAACCATAAAGATTTCATCAGTATTTGCTGTTAAAAATGACTTCATTGTTGTCAACCAAGTAAATGTCATTTGCAGATTATGACACGAGTTTAGTGTGAAGTGTTTAGCATGTCCAGAAGTTTTAGACAATACCATGTACTTTTAACAGAGAAGGCTGACAATTACCACCAATTTTATCATGCCTAATAATCTGTTTTTGAACACAAGAACCTGACTTATTTGGCTACTGAGTCTAATTTTACAGGCTTTCCTAAGGTTAATCAAGTCTTTCAGGGAAAGACCAATGCACCTGATTGAACCACCTTTGCTGGCCTAACAGAGGCAACCTAAGAGTGTGGTCTCAATCATCAGCAAGAATCTCTGTGTATGTGCATGAATGTGTGTCGCTTTTCTTCTCTGTCAGAATAATGAGCTTGGCCATTGATGCGTAGCGGGCCTGAACAGTCTTTCATTGCTGGATGTTAATTTGAGGTTTTGGAGCTGTGCTCATGCTGTTCAGCAGCTCCAGGGTTGAGTCTTGAATCCAGCGTTGAGCACCACACATTTGGGCTTACTGTTCCTCAGTTTGCAGTGTCATGTGGCGCTAAAGTAAACTGTCAAAAAGTGCTTTGGTGCTTCCAAGCTTGTTGGATCAAAATGTTTTGGAATGGAAATCAAAACTATTTCAGTTAACTCTTTGTCTTTCTCTAGCTCTTTCCTAGTCAGTTTTGTTTCTGCTCACTTTTTAAGCACTACCATAGCACAGCTCCCTTCTCACAGCTCTCCCGAGATGAGTTTGAAATTGTGAAGTGCTATTTTAAGTAGTAGATTCTGTCATGAAATATGCTGTGCCAAACAAGCTGGCTGTCAAAGTACTACAGGGGACAAAGTATTACAGTCACAAACTGCCCATACCTGTCAGTGCTTCATAGGGATGTAACGATATTATCAATGGTAATATGATCTTGATCTGCTATTTTCGTGGTCACATGACAATATGAAATGGTAGGTCTTTTGAGCAAAAAGTGTAGTTTTTCAAATGTATTTAAACTTCTTAATCTAACATAAAAGATACGTGTTTTTTGACAGCCGATTCCGATATATTGAAAAAGTGTGGTTGATGGCAGATATAAAGCTGATATATATATTTTTTTATTTTAATTAATCAAGAAATTTGAAATAATTTGAAAATGGATTAAAAAATAAATGGGAATCATATTTTTTCAAATAAAGTCAAGGTACATTTTACATACAGCACACAGTGAAAATGATATGAATATGAAAGTGGGCAAAATGCATAAAGCACAGCATAATTTTAAATCACAATTTTACGATTGCACATCTTCAGTGAACACATCAGCCAAACAGAAAAACGTATTGGCCGATGCCGATATTTGAAAAATAAAAATTGATTTTAAGTTTAAGGATGCCAAGATGCGCTTGGCTGCCTTTAAATCTTTCATTTCACGAAGGTCCAGGTCCGAGCAACAAAGGGGCCCTGGCCTATCTCAATCTAAGGATCAAAGGTGGGCTCAGAAGACTAGTGTCGTGACTTGCGCCCCTCCCCCACCTGCGGGTAGGGCTCAAGAGGGGCATGGGTTTAAGGGTGACAGGCAAGATTTGAGGGAGGTGATCCAGACTAGGCTTTCTCAATGCTCTTGTCTGGACCAGAGTAAAACCTGAGCCATCTACTGTACACGGCTCTTCTGACTTTTCCTCCAGTACAGTCCATTTCATCTACCCTACTGCTAGGTTTTTTGTATTCAATACTAGACTTTTTCTGTAGCACTACTCTGACCTGTTCTGTTTTCTGACTTTTTAAGTTTGGCTAAGTCAGGGCCTCCTGCTGTTGACTGATTATAGTGATGAACAGGCTTCACACTGAAAGTTGGTCCTGGAAAATTGCCTACTGTGAGAATTCAAACACACCCCAGGATTGATTCCGGGATCGATCCTGGGTTGGGAACCTAGTAACATTGCTGGGTTTGGTCCTGGAACAAGCTCTGTGTGAAACAAAAGCCAGAACAAATGCTGTAAAGGGTGTGTGGTGGATCCCCAGTATAACACTGCAACCTCAGGACCTGTGGGTCCTTCTCATGGGCTGGTACTCTTCTGAGTACATGCTTCGTGGCATGCTCCCTCTCTTCCTTTGGTAGGGGTTGAACCCTCCGCTCTTGAGCTCTATGGTAGTGACATCAATTAGTTGGGCCACTTGCTCTTTGGGTTGTCTTTGAGCCTGCTGCTCCCGATTGAGGATCTGTGGACTTTTCTCAGTGAGTCCTCCACTCGTTTGAGCTCCTTTGAGTAGCAGTGCCCTTGGGGATTTTATATGAGCACGCGCCTCTTGATCTGAGCTTCCGAGTCTGTTCTGTGTGCGTGCCACAGTCTTGTAGGGCTCCTAGGCTGGTTCAATACAGCTTCGGTTACCCCTTAAGCAATTGTGTTTCTAAATACATGCTATGGTAAGTGCACAAGTTGAGTTTCTAATCACTTTCTAAGATCCACATTGTTGTAAATGTGCACGCTAAGCATTCTGTGCACTTTCTAAAATCCTGTATGGTAAGGACCATGCGCTGTCAGCCTCGTTCCCTTTCTCTTAGTTGGTTTAGGCCCCATTTCTTGCCTTGAGCTCCACTTAACTTATGTATCTCTGTAGATACATTTCTGAGCAGGGTCTTGCTACCAAAGATCTGTTGAGTCAGTTCTTTGAACAGGTTTATTCAGGGCGACTAGACATAGTCTCAGAAAAATGACTGCAGGAATCTCAGTTTTAATGGTATCTTCAAATTTGAAATAAACTTAATTTCAACCAATTACTTTCTGGATTTCTCAAGGACTGATTTCATGTATCTGTATATGAAATAAAAAAAACATTCAGTGTGGTACAAAGGCAGTGTCTATAACTTTTAATCTTTTTAAGCATTAACAACTCTGGATTATGTATAGTAAAGCCTAAAGTGTCTTCTTTCCAAAGATGTGTGTAGCACACTTTTGTCAGGAACTGTTACCATTTTAAGTTAGATAGGTGATTTTCAGCTATGTGTTCCAAAATGGGGGGAGCAGGTTAACCTGTTAGGCATGGCCCTGGAAATAGATTCTGGACCTCCAAACATTTTTGTAATTTTGGTCCAAATTTTTAAAGGATGTTTTATCCATTCATTATCAATTTTGATTGTAGGAACCAGTTTAATGTTTATAAAAAGTATAATATGGAGAAGGGTGTCCCTTTGATTTTGCTCTGTTCTATTTCGACCAATCCTGATTATTTGTAATTTGTGATCCAGGCCACTACCGCAGTTAACTGAGCTGCCCAGCAGTGACGAAATGATAAAAAGTATATCTATAAAGTATACTATAATTTGCATTGCAGGAGCATAATGAGTTGAAAAACATTGTTTTCGCTTCAAGTCAGCATAAAATGGAAATCCGCCTACCAATTAAAAAAAAAAAAAATGTAGCTTGTTATTCTTAAAAATTTTTTTTAACAAGTTCAAATTCAGCCAATCTGTACCCATGTCATAGTGTTCATGTGGCTCAGTGGTAGAGCATTGTGTTTGCACAAATGGTTGTGGGTTCAATTCCCAGGAAATCCACATACTGGTAAAAAATGTATAGCCTGAATGCACTGTAAGTTGCTTTGGATAAAAGCATCTGCTAAATACATAAATGTAATTGTAAATATATAGTATGGAAGAAATGATGTTGCTATTTCCATTTCAGACTTTAAAGAGGTCATGAACTGAGACGTCAAAATACATTAAAGAGGCCAATGTGCTATAAAACTTTCTGTCAGTTTGTTTCAGGACTCTTTCAGGACTTTTTTTGTTTCAGGACTTTTTTGTTAGTCTAAAATGTTCTGACAGTAATGTCGCACCATTGTCGTGTGAGTAACTGTTTTTAGTGTGGTCACTATTGCTTTGTGTCTTAATACAAATCTTTTGACATGTATGGAGTATTTATGCAGTTTTAATCTAAATCACAGCAGCGTCCATCTATAAAGCATGTAGGCTGTCAAACATGACACAAGTGTTAGCCAATCATAGCAGTGGGCGTTTAATCCGCCATGCCTATTCCAACAGAGCGTTCTGATGAGGGCAGCATTGCATATTGGACTGTATAAATTAAAGATTATTCTTTACAAAAGTTAAAAAAGCTTTTCAATCAAGAGCTGTGAGTGATTTCTTTGCTGTTGTTGAAATTAGTAATTTAGAAAACACTGATTTACTCACAAATACAAAATACTACTTTTTATATAAATGTAGTGCTTTTCACTGAGGTATATTTTTGCGATATTAAAGTCTCTCTCTGTTTTTCTCTCAGGCTGTTGCACAGAGGTTTGGAGGTGCATGTGACAGCTCACACCATTTGTGGGGACTCTTGAGTATGGCTTTAGCTGGATGCCCAGACTACTTCCCCCATCATCCAAACTACCAGGTAAAGCCTAGTATAGAAGTATCTGTATTGCTCCTTCTGAAGCAATGGAGTCTACAAAGTTTTCCAGTTCAGCAGGGCACTGTGTCAGTGTTTCCTGACCGTGCTGTAATGGCTCCTCGAGCGGAATCTGCATGCAAACCTGAGCGCTCACATGCACAAATCCACCTGAACCAGCACAAAGGGACTCATCGCTTCAGCACAGCGGTTCCCGAGGGTTCTGTGGCATGTCCGCATGTCTTTCGTCGCCATGGCATTGCCATGGTGCTGCACAGCTGACATTCAAAGTGGCGGCTGTTGCTATTTATACCCGGGCTATGCAGTCAGCCCTCTCTCTAAATTGGACTCTGCTTGTCTTCTCAGTCTCTTTAATATGATTCCTTTCGTTTAAATTGAACAAACTATCCAGCACTTTCTTTCTCAGACCCTCCCCCTTCTTCCCTGCCCCCACCTGGGATGGTTGTACAAGTGGCTGGTGCTTGTGAACGTGGCAGAGCTTGAGTGTATACGGTGAAGGCAGGGTTTGGGCCGCCCTCTGTCTGTGGCCGTATATAACTCTGCAGGGGGTTTCTCAGAGCCACAGGCACCTGGCCTGGATCTTCCCAAGCAGGGGGGGCAACGCAGCCCAAATATTCACTTCAGGCATACACAACTCAGGCACCCTGGCCTGCACTGTAGTTTTGCTCTTTTTCTTTTTGAGGCATTAAAGGGACCGTAGTCTATGTTTACATTTATTCATTAATAATATGACCAAAATATTTTAAATGAAATCTTGAAAAACATTAATAAAACATAAAAAAAATGAAATGTCTTTTAGATTAAAATTAAGCCAAGGTTAATGATAAAAATGAATGCAAACGAATAGTAAAATGTTATGCAACAGATATGTATTAATGTGTATGTTAATTTATTAATTTATTATTGTTTTTTTATAGACTTTGTTATGCCTTTATTTGGACAGGATAGTATAGAGTAGACAGCATTGGATGGAGATAGAGGGCAGAGGGCTTGGCAAAGGACCATGAGATGGGATTCGAACTCGGGTCACTATTAGCACATTTGTATTTAGGGATGCACCAATCCGATACTATATCGTACAGATATAATCAACTATGCATCAGTATCTCTTGCCTTTGTGTTTTAAACTTTTCTATGCAGAGCACTATGCGCTGTGACTCCGTATTGCTTCAAGAGCATTATTCTGCACACGGGATGTGCATAAGCGCTTTGTACCACTCTGTATTGGAGCATTTTCATATTTTAATACTTTTGCGCAATGAAAGATTATTAATAGCCTTTCTTGATCTGTCCTATCTATCATATGTTTCTGCCTCCATTACTGTGCTATACATGTCTTTTTATAGTATGTATTTATAAATAAATATATGTACTTTTTTTATTAATGTTTTTGCAACAATACAAAAAGCAATGTGTAACATTTGACCAGATTTAGTCCTACACGTATTCACTTTTATTTGTTCCCCAGTCTACATTTATAATGATGCTAAAATTACAAATACATTAAATTTTAAGGTTTGTTTATACATTTAGACAGTATCATAGAATTTTATATTATCCATTTATCGCTATGACATGATAATATTTAGTAGCTTATTGTAATTGGCCAGAATTTTAAAGGGGTCATGAACTGCCTTTGTTTTTTTATTTTGTACTGTTCTCTGAGGTCCACTTACAATGTTATCAAGATTCTTACGTAAAAAAAAACCCCTCATACTTTAGAAGTAGTTAGATTTTTTCTGTCTGTTTTTAACCCCCTCATTGGAATACTCTGTTTGTATAGGCATGGCGCAATGTAGATTCAGCACACTGCTATGATTGGCTAACAGCTGTGTATGTTTGACAGTGTATGATCCTCACAGATGGATGCTGCTGTGGTTTGTCAAAAAGGCATAAACAACTCGATAAATATCAAATGATCTGTAAGAAGAGGAAAAAGCAATAGTGATCACGTAATGAAAACAGTTACTCACATGTATGTTGCTACATTACTGGCGGATTCAATATTTTTGAAAATAGCAAATCAAATTGTGCCTTGTTTGTTAATTAATTTGCGGTAAAATTAAGAGAACAAAGGACCAAGTTCTTCCTTACACAGTCTGGATGTTCATTAAAGATAAATTTCATTCACTCTTTCCTTACATTGGGATCAGAAGGAAGGCAAATCTTTTCCACTACTTGCTAGAGCCCGACCGATATGGATTTTTGGGGGCCGATGCCGATGCCGATATTAACTCGAAAAGAGCCGATTTATAAGCCGATATTTTGATTTTGAAAATAAACTGGATATTAGACCCATTTCCTATATACTGCACTTACACAACATTCAATAGCAAAATATCTGCCTGTTCTATGTATGTGGGCTGTATAAACCATTTTCCAGAAGAGATTATGTAAAAAAAAAAGCCTTAGATTATAGTCTCAATGACTAAACAATTGCACATCAAAAGTATATATTTTTTAATGGTCAAAAAAACACTTTTACTTTCTTCCAGTTGAAGCTGGTTTTAACAGTCTGTGTGTGTTCTGTAAATAAATTATAATACTAAAGTTAAAGTATTTGCAGAAGTAGTCCCACACTTTGCTGCTACAGCATTCACCTTTTTCAGGTATCTGTAGGCCAGAAAGAGACAGAGAAAGAATAAGCATGTGTATTAATAATATCACCATGTATCATTACTCGTGTCATCATTAGAATTAGAATTATAATAAACAGGGATCTCCTACATAGGCAAAAATGAGAAATATATTTTTTTTTTATTTGTCAACCAATAGGTATTACCTATTACCTACTTCTATTTAACAATATTACAACATTTTCCTGTTATGTCTTTAAAGCTGCTTTGAAACAATCTGTAAAAAATAAAAATAAATAAAAAAAAGCGCTTGTTCAGCTCACATTTATTTACATGTCCCCTCTGGTTAATCATTTCTGACCCACCTACTCGAAGTTGAATGGTTAACGTTAGTGTCATGAACACACCGCTGTCAATTTTGAGAAGAACCACCTTCAATCAAGTTAATAGCAAGCATTTAAGGGGCCTGCTAAAAAGGAAGCTATATTAGCGTTAGAATAACATAAGGCTGTAAATATCGAATATTTTAGTAATCGGGTCTATGATAGGCTTTTGTACATTCTGCTGAACAACAGCCTTTAACTGGACTTTTATTTTGACGGGTTGGCGTACATTTACAGTTCTGTGTATGTGATGTGGCGCTGTTTTTACTTAAATCAAACGGTCAAATGCTCATGAAGTGACTGTCAGAGCAGTTCTGGGGATGTTGTTCATGTGTTCACGTGATTATTTAGTGAGACAGCGGACGCTGAATTCACCGCGAGCTTAATGCGCGCTTACGTGTGTTTAATGAATGAAGAGGCGCTTCTGCGCCATTCATTAACAGAGACGCGCAGAACATGCAGGATTCATATTTAAAAAGACTATTCCGGCTTAATACTTACAGATATTCGTCCATATCGTGATTTGATGTAAGTGCAATGACCTATTTTTAATGAATTCATTCAATAACATAACAGCTGTTGTTTTTTCGAGGCACGCTGTACATAACTTCTAGTCATTGCCCCCCTGCCACAGTTACCCGGTCATTATGTGGGAAACACTGCAGATATATTTAGAATAAGTTAAACGATAACGTTATAGTTTGACATCTTATTAACGTTCGCACTCTTCCACTGATAAACATGGTATTAGCTTCGTGGCTAATCTAATATAGCAATGCATTAGTGGCTGTAAGTGATGTTACAGAATATTTATAAGTGATAATGATAGGACCGTTAGCTAGAACTACCACATCATTGTATATACAATGTATGAACTAAATCATTTCACATGAAGAACGACAGACTCACCGTCAAAACAGAAAAAAAATCTCCGTGGCTGGCTTGGCTTATCGCTTTCTTCGCTAGTGAATTTCTGGCGCTGTTGTCAACTCTGGAGCTGCAGAGCTCCCTCTGGTGGGTAAACTATGCAACACTCATAACATGAGTAAAGCATGAGACTCCGTTTCTCATGTTCCATCGGCCATTATAAACGCCGATGCCGATTTAAATGCAATAAGCTCATATCGGCCGATAATATCGGCCGGCCGATATATCGGTCGGGCTCTACTACTTGCCACTGCACATCGTTTTGTTGTCTTCAGAGCATCTTTGTTTGGTTTCTGCGTAGACCCGTATTTGCCTCTTGTAAACACTACATGCTCGAGTCGGTGGGCGGGGCTAAATGGGCAGCAGTGTAGGAGCAGGCGTTGATCTTCCTCTGTGGAGGCGGTGCTTACCCACACTATTACATCATAAAGTCATACATTCCACAAGTTGTTGTTTTGGCAAACTGCCTTCAATATAAGCTATTTTTAGACTAATGACACAGTTTTGAGTTCTGAAACTTACAGGATGTCTTTATAGTACAATGACTTATGTCAAAAGAGCAAGGAAATTTTGGTTTCTCAGTTCATGTCCCCTTTACCCAGTGTTTCTCTATATGTATTCTTATAGATTTTTTTTTTCCTGAGAAGTGTACATCTTTGTTTCATTTTTCTTAGTATCAATAATGCAAATTTAGTTAGGTCGGTTGGTTATCCGTTATTTTTTTTCCTCTTTAGGTATGGTTAGGGATTAGTTCCGTGGAGAGTTGCAAGTCTTAAGTTGCTTGTAGTTGATGAGGATGACGATTAGGGTCAGAGGTCATAGGTCAAAAGGAGACTTGGAATTGTGTTTCAGGTTTATAGCTGGGTGTCTGGTCACCAAGAGCCAAATGGAAAAGTTGAGCAGTTGTGTTTATGTTTGTGTATCACATCAGCGCCTAGAATGGCCAAGTTATAGCTTTCGGGTTCAGAGGTCAACTTTAAAATGCTTTGGATTTCTAACCACTCTTTAGCCTAGTCAATAGCTATAATTGGGTCACGTGACCTGCCTCTCTAAGAAATTCGCTGCCTTTGTTGCCCCGTGGAATCAGCTGGGGGTTAAGGTTTACATAACGGACACAAGGCCTGGAGCCCATCCAAGTACAGCACACACACACACACACATATATATATATATATATATATATATATACACACACCCTCTCGCATTCCTCTGTCATCCCCTGCTACAGATCCTGGTGCGTTCCACTTTTGAGCTTCCTTGAAGAGAGTGAAAAGACTTTACAGTTTGAATTTAAAGTAATATGGTCCAAATTAAACCGTTTAAATATGCAAACCTTCTGTTGGTGTTGGTGTGCAGCATTTGTTGACTTTTTTTTGGTCTTTTAACACTGCTCAAGATTAACTAACAGAACACTGGCTGAAGCATTAGAGAAGCTTTCTCAGAGCTGTAAATTTCCCTTCTTGTTTTTATAGATGTTTTTCTCTTTTCTGAGAGCAGGCTGGCTTGGTGCAGTGTTAAGAGAGAGCAGAAGAGAGAAATAGAAAGAAGACAGGAAGAAAAGAGAGCATGGAGACCTCTGGCAGAGGCTAGTTCCTGGAAACTCGGCTTCTATGTTCTTAGGTTTCCTAGAAAACTGGAAATTGAAAATGTGGCTTTATTTTTATTATTTTTTTTCTTGGACTACTTCTTCCATCTTTGTGCATTCTGCTTTGAATTATATGGTGTGAGATTGTGAGTGTGGTTTGAGAGCACCAGAGCTGTTGCTGTGTGCATAGTTGCCCTTTTTCGTTCAGTATTCTATGTTGATGCATTGGGAATGATGGATGGGACTTTCATAAACATATATGCATGTAATTGCTACTGTCAAAGACATGAATTACATATATTTTCTGCCAAATTGATTCTGTTTTTGCATTCAGTCCACATGCAATATATGCTTTTATATATAGTTTTATGGGAGAAATCGAAACAAAACTTATTTACTGATATTCTACAATTCTTACTCGACCATTAAGTCAAAGTCAAAACTGGTTCAGTTAGTTTTGTAAACTGGATCAACTAATAAAACTATCAGATTCAGATTCTCTATTTTATTATTTTGAAGAGTGACCAGTATTTATTTATTTAAATTATACTTTTTTTTTTTATTAGAAGAAAGTAAATCATACAAGAACATTATAAGGGTGAGCAATTTATGACAAAATCCCATTTTGGGGGCGGGGAGATGGGGGTGGTGAATGGTTCCATTAAATATTAGAAGTGTCCACATTAGAAGCAGACTATAGCCTGAAAGTATTGGTCATGGCATAAAGTGGCAGAGATGCATCTCTTTATATATCATTTTTATGTTACTACTTGAGCTGTCTGACCTTCTCCATTTTTTTTTTCTCTTCAGGGCAATGTTGACCGCACCCCCTCTCGCAGGCCATCAAATCTCATCGGTTCAAGCTTCCAGCAGTCGTCCAATCGGAATTCTCTCAATCACCCAGGTGGGTTATTAAAGGGCCTTTCTATCCTTTTGTTCATGTACATTCAATTGCTTTAGTTATGTTGCATTTTAAGTGGCATTATCTAATTGGATTGCACAGGCAGCCTTTGTCCTCAGTAGCATAGCGGAGGTCACTGGGTTCTGTAAGGTCACAGAGGTTACTGGCGACCCTTCTTGTAGCTGCGGTGGTTGTGTGCACTTAGCGCTGTATATCCTCCACGAGCTATGCAAGCCAGGGCCTTCCCCGAATTTCTAACCGTTTTATAGCTGTGAGCAAGGCTGTTGGCTGCAGATCTTGTGTGTGTGTGTGTGTCTATGTCCTGCTCTCCAGATGCAGCCTTGCTTTAACGTGTCACTAGTATGAAGCATATAGATTTTTCAGAAAGCCACAGCAGGCTCTTGTGTGTAGACATACACTGTGGGCTGGTCAGGGTTGTAAGGAATGCTGACATTGATTTATGGATACAACATCTTGACTGTCTATTGTTTATATATAAAGATCTAAATACTAATTTACTTTAACCCTGCCACTTGGGAACTGGGTCCAATGAGACCCTAGGATGTCAGAAAGTTTATATATGTACATATACACACATTCACTCACTCACACACACACACATATATATATATATGTTTATCCTTTATGCATAAATATAGCTGCCTTTGTATTTTAGGAATCGAGTCCCTTGAGGAAAAAAAAACACTTTGGTGTAAACTTGTTTTAAAACCCCTGCATCCAGGAAAACCGTAATGAAAATGATTTATTTTTTCCCAAATGAGAGCATCATCAGACTGAGATCAAAGGGACAGTTTGGCATATTTAGTTAACTTCTCGGGACAAATATGTATGCTATTGCTAAGTAAACCGAGTCTTGATGCAGACTTTTTATTAACTTCTACTGTTTATATTCTGAGGTATTGATGTTTTCTTTCCTCTACTCTGAATCCTCACATAAACTTTTCTGCATTTTTACGTGCTCAGTAAGACATTATTTAGTCTGCGTATTAAGCCAATTTCCTCGTAGGGACTGATGATGGCTTCCTACTGGGCAGGGCGAGATGGCAGTACTCCTGTATCCCATACATACACAGACACACACTTGAGGATACACACACACACACACAGTGTAAAAGCCTATAAATCTTTCTTGTTGTGTTGGTTTCTGGTCAACTGTGGCAAGCCACTGGGTGGGTGCTTGCACTTACATGCCTGATTGTGCTCTATAAGTTGAGGCTGGAGTTATATGAGGTGACCTATATTCAGTACACACACAGAGAGAGAGAGAGAGAGAGTTGGGCACATGAGGTTGGACCGTCTTCTGAAACACAGTTCCAAAGTGAGAAAGTACAGCTGAAAGAAAAGCAACAGGAAAGAGACAGTCTGTCTGACAGTATTGGGCACTGAAGAGATCTGTGTATCCTCTATTGAAAAAAATCACTGCTAGCTAGGACTCTTCCTTATGGATTGCTAATGAATGTTATGATGTAGCTAAGGCTACGTTCACACTGCAGGCAGAAACTACCCACTTCCGACACAGATCCGATCTTTTTCAAATGTGACCCAGGCCACTTGGGTATGTGGTCCTAAATCCGATACGTATCCGATCTTTTGAAATGTGACCTCCGTCTGAACGGCCAGGCCACATGTATCCGACCCGTACGTCATTTATACACTACAAACGTCATAATTCTGCATTGAAGTAGGCAGGAACGAGAAGAGCCACTCACATCAGTATCCCACCACTCCTGGCTGCGACTCCGAACCCACACGTTGCTCTGTACCGACGTTGCAAACACTGCTTCACAAAACGTGATGGCCAAAAACCTTGCTCTCCTCCTCCTTTTTAATTTTCTTCTTAGAACGAGAAGATTGTAATTGTGCTGGCTCCGTTGGGAAAATAACTTTATTGCAAAAAAGAGCTCCGCTGTTGACTACACTGTTGTTACTTTCGCAAACAACGAGTGTCGTCGTTCACCGTTGAGTACTCTTCTGCGCATGAGGGTCACTTCTTTTCACTTCATTTATTTTTTTTTTAATCGGAATTGAGCATTAAGCCCTGCAGTGTGAACGTAGCCTAACTGACCATTTATTTGCACTGTATTCTTTATTATTGTTATTTGTTTGACAAGGTCTGATATTAATAATCAAGTATTGATTATAAAAAATAACTGATAAACCAGAGTGAACGTATGGTTGTAAGGAGCGTTCTGGAATGTTTGTCAGACTTGTCCACTAAATGAGACCCTTTGCAGGAAGCTTGATTGACAGGCGGTCTGAACGATCATGTTGCAGAATCAGCCGAAACTGAGAGTAGATTACTGTGGGTGGACTTGAATTTAAAATAGCGTGTATTAACATCTTCCCACAGTTTAAATAAAATACCTTCTAATGTACATTCATGTTTATTTCTTGCTTTAATAGCAACAGTAAGTAAGGGGGTCAGGTCTTTGCAAAGGGTCAATTAGACACACCTCTCTTTGTAAAACCCACCCTGAAAACAATGCAGCATGCAGTCAATAGTTTAACTTGAATGTGATGCATTGAGGATTTATAATTTGCGAGTGTTCAACAAGTGTGAGAAGAGGACGGTAACATACAAGAGCCTATAGCATCACCATGAACTATAGTAATGTGATTTTTAAAATACCATGGTAGTAGCATGTTCTATTACATGTAGATAGTTAATGTCATGTTTTTTTAGTTTATTTTTATGTTAGCCTCAATAAAATGAGTTTACCTTTGTAGCACATGTTATCACCATGATAACATATAAAAAATAACCTATGATGTCAACATGTACTGTGGTAATGTCATGATGTCTGGTCATACCAAAGTAATTACATCATTTTTTTATGTTACTATGGTAATAGCATGTTCTTTTACATGTACCGTGGTATAATATGAACATTTTTGTGTTTGTTAGTAAGGCGACTTTGAGGAATGTGAAATGGAGAAAAGAGGAAGGGAGTGTTTGGAAAGAAAAAACAAAAACTCTTGCATATTCACAAAACAGCACTCAAAGCATATTCAGACCATTTAGCACTGAGAGCGGTAAATGGGAAGATGCTCTTTGACAATCCCTTGTACTCACTGTACTTGAAGATCTTGTACTTGTAGATCTGGATCTAGCATCGTTTTACAGTGCTATTCATCTTATTTTATGTACACGTTTGAGTTTGAGGAGACTTCTTTCATGCACAGGGCACTTGCCGAGCTCTCTCCTTACATTCAGGAACTCTTACACTCGGACACACGCGGAAGTGTGTGGGGCTGGGGTATGTATGGAATGCACAGCGGTTCGAACGCTGCTGGTTTTCTACAGGATGTCAGGAGCAGAACATTGATTTAAATCTGTTTTTGAATCTGCCTCTCTGATTGGTCACTTCCTCAGTTGCTAAGGTAACTCGGGTATTGCTAAACTAATATTTGCTAGCTAGCTTAGTTAAAATTGGCTTGAAACACATTCATCTCCCTCCACTTTTTTAATGTAGTGGATAGACCTACATCTCAATATCCAATCAACAACCAATGAATACATTTCCTGCCTTAAATTTGTTTTTGTTTTTTTGCAAATATGTTTATCAAAATGAAAATATGTGGCCTCTTCGGTTTCATCACAACTAGATATTCGTTAACATCTGTTTGCAGTTGATAAAAGTTAAGTGAAAGTGTTGCATTGTTTTCATTATAGTTGTGGTTTGGACTTCTCTATTCTAATAGAATTTAAAACTCCTCGGGGAGCTAGTTTAGCTAAATATTCTTTTTAGCTAGTCTATAAACGTTTACTTTTCTGTCTGTTTGTTTCTGATAGCATGGCCATCTCGCTGCCTTCTTTTTGCTTAACAAGTTTGGATCAATAAGGGACAGCATATTTCAGCAGTGTTGGTACTGATGAAGGAAAAGCACTTTGGTGACCCACACTTCACTAGCATTACATTTAGCATGATTTGCTAGCACCAGTTGTTTGAGATCACCACTGTAGGGCCTTAAAAGCATAGTTTTTATGGGTCTTGATTGCACAAAGTGCTTCTCAACTAATGGGTCATGACCCAAAAATGTGTCTCAGGGCTGTTTTGATAAGGTTGTGGACGGCAGGAAAAAAAAAATAAAAAACAACGCTAAATGCTAATAATAAAATGAAGTTTTGGCACTGTGAAGGGTACCACTTGAGGTCATGAGGCAAAGGCAGATGAGAATCAGTAGGTTAAAGCATTTCAGTCATCAACCAAGTTAGTGAAAATACATGCCAGCTATTGAACCTGTCCAGCTTGCTTCATTTAACAGGCATGTACCGTTATTACAGAGCAATTCCACAAACCACCTGCTGTTCCTCCCACAGAACAGAGTGTATTGTGCTAGTTTGTTGTGTGTGAGCAAGATTGGTGGACTGTTTGGTTTTGGATGTCAGTGAGTAAAGTTATGGGGTTATTGACTCAAGATGATTTGCTCGGAGTCAGATTAGAGGGATTCAGTCAGATCAGGGAACACTGAAATGTGACCAAAAGTACAGATCGCTTTGGTCTTTAGTCATTTAATTTGATACTGCCATCTCGTGGCTACTTATTGTTAGTGGCATTGTATATTAAGTGCATTGTTCTCATACAGTTTATGCAACTACTGTTCAAATAAGACCATTAAATCTTTGATTACTTTCCAAGATTCTAAATCGCTATGCTACACCATCTCAAGATGCTTATATATTCAATTAAACGAACCATACTTAAAAGGAAATTTCTTGAAACATAATGGAAAACTGGTAACTAGTAACTACATCGACATAAAGTTATATCAGTTTCTGAAATTCTGGAACACCACTTAACCATAATGCATATGGAAAACAAGTGGACATGGTGGTGAATGTTCTGTGGTCGATCTGTCAAAGTGTGTC